>NW_023330727.1:0-88312 GCF_011100685.1 Canis lupus familiaris | reverse complement strand
AGTGAACAGTGTAACAGGTCCTGATACTAACTACCCATGGGGTACCAGAGACACCAGGTCCTGGTAAGGCCCAGGTGGGACCGGAGGACATGAGGTCCAGGTGAGGTCCCGATGGGAACCCAGTCAACCAGGTCAGTGAGGCCATGCTATTTGGATAGAGTCACCAGTTACAGGGAGGCCCAGGTGGAGCCACAGTCACCCTAGTACACAAGAGGCCAAAGTCAAGACCAAGTTACCAGGATTAGGTCCCTAGTCCCAGTGGGGAATAGAGTAAACCAGGTCTCGATGATGCCCAGATAGAACCAGAGTCACAGGACCAGATGAGAACATGGTGTGGGCATGTTACTATGGTCCCCTTGAGGCCCCTCAGTGAGGACCAGAGTCACCAGGTCAAGTTGAAGCTAGAGGATACCAGTATTCTCACCTAGTCTAGGTGACATCCGGATGGGGACCAGAGTCCTATCATGTCAGGGTGAGGTCAGGGGTGGACAGAGTTCCCAGTCTATGGTCCTAGGTGCGGACCAGAGTCACCAGATTAATTAGGGTGAGGCCCAGTTAGATTCAGAGTCACCAGTTTCCAGTTGTGAGGCAAGAAGGAGTCTAAAGCAATCAAGTCGGTGGGTATTAAAGTCACAGACGGATGAGGACCAGATGGGGACAAGATATAACAGGTCATGTGATTCCGCAAGTGGTGACCAGACGTTAGGAGTTCCGGGTGAGGACCAGGTAAGACAGATTCACAAGGTCCAAGTGAAACCCACGTGGGGACCTGTGTCACCAGGCTTGGGTGAGGCCAGGTGGCACAACGCCACTCCCAGGTCCCAGGTGTTAGGCCAACATGCAGGCCATGCAGAGGAACCATGTCCCGATGATGCCCAGAAGGGAACAGAGTCACCAATCCAAATGGAGGCCCAGACGGCTCATTTCACTAGGCTCCATGGGAGGCCCAGTTGAGGCCAGAGTCAACAGATAGTGGTTGAGGCAGAGAGGGGTATCAGAATCACCTGGTCCAGGGTGACATCCAGATGGAGCCAGAGTCCGCAGGCAGGGTTAGCCCAGAGTGGTTCGAAGTCCAGAGCCTCATGCTCCAGGTGAGGCTCAGGTGTGAAACGAGTCACCAGGTACCAATGATCGCTGGTGAGGACAGAGTCACCAGGTTCTTTGGGTGACGCGCATAGGATCAGAGTCACCAGTTCCAGGTGAGGCCAAGAAAGAGTCACAGCAATCAGGTCAGTGGGGAACAAAGTCACCAGGACTGGGTGAGCTCAGATGGGGACCAGATTCACCAGGTCCTAGGTGAAGCCCAGGTGGTGACCATGTCCCGGTCTAGGAAAGGACCAAGTTAAGGACCAGATCACCAGGTAGAAGAGCCCACGTGGGGACTGAGTCACCAGGTATAGGGTGGAGGCCCAGGTGGCGACCCCACTCACAGTCCACGGTGAGGCAAACCTGAGGCCAGAGTCACCAATACGTGGCCTAGCGCGAGTACCAACCAGTAAATTGGTCTACGAGAAGACCAGCACACCAGGTCCAGTGTGGGTTCTTGGGAACAAAAAGGTACGAGTCACCAGATCCAGGTGGACCCAGTGGTGGGACCACAGTCACCAGGTCAGATTGAGGCCTAGGTGGGGGACCAGAGTCATCAGGACCGTGAGGCCAAAGTGTGGAGCAAAATTATCATGTCCAGTGAGGCCCAGTGGGGAACAGAAAATCATTTTCCATTTGATGCCAGGTGGGAAAGGTCACAGGTCCAGAAGAGGCCTAAGTGAGGAGTAGATTCACCAGATCCTGTTTGAGGCCCAGTGGAGGACCAGTGTCCCCAGCTCCGGTGAGTCCCAGAGGGGACCAGATTCACCGTTCTGGTGGATATCCAGGTGGGGACCAGAGTACCACGTCATGGTGAGGTCCCAGAGGGCCGAGAATCACTAGGGGTCGAAGTGAGGCCCCGATGTGGACTGAGAACCCAGGTCCCATGATGCCCATATGAGGGACCGAGCTGAGTCACCAGGTCCAGGTGAGTCCCTGTGGAACCAGTCATCCTCATCCAGGTGATGCCCAGGTGGGACCACAGTCACCAGGTCCAGGTGAGCCAGGTATATAAGACGAGTAATCCTGGTCCTAATGATGCCCAGGATGGACACATAGTCACAGTCCAGGAGAGGCCCAAATATGGATCAGAGTCATTGTGTTCCAGGGGAGGCCAGAGGGAGACAACAGGAACACAGGTAAAGAAGCCCCTATGGAACCAACCCCAAGATCCAGGTGGGTCGAGGTGGGACACACAGTCACAGGTCCATTGAGGCGCAGGTGGCAACAGGATGTCACCCAGTCCAGGTGTTGCCCAGGTGCGACCAGTCACCAGTATCCGGTGAGGAAGCTAATAAGCGACTAGATCACCAGGCCCAAGTGAAGCCCAAGGGTGACCAGAGGTCACCATAGGTAAGGGTTGAGCCCAGAGGGGAACGAGTATCCAGTTTTAGTTTTTGAGCCCATAATGGGACCAAAGTCCTGGGTCAAATGTACCAGCCCGTATGTGGAATAGAGTATCCAGGTCCCAATATGCCTGGGTGAGGACCACGAGTCACTACGCATGCAGGCCAGATGTGGAACAGAATACTAGTGACTGGTGAGGCATAGAATAAGACCACAGTCAGCAGTAATGTGAGCCCCTGTGGGAGCCAGAGACCACTCTATCCAGCTGAGTGCCCAGGTCCATGTGAGGCCCCGTGAGGACTAGATTCATCAGGCGATTGAGGCATAGTTGGGGACAAGAGTCACAGTGTCTGGGGTGCGGGCCTAGTGGGGCAAGATTCCGTAGTTCGATTTAGGTCACGTGTGGGATGAGAGACA
Organism: Canis lupus familiaris; assembly: GCF_011100685.1. Taxonomy (NCBI): domain Eukaryota; kingdom Metazoa; phylum Chordata; class Mammalia; order Carnivora; family Canidae; genus Canis; species Canis lupus. Next base: position 85,462 of record NW_023330727.1, on the reverse strand, counting down.
ACCAGGTCCATGGAGGCCATACTGAGGACCAATCCACACAGATCCAGGTGAGGTCCATGTGGGAATTTCCAGGTTTACAGTCGCAGGTAATTCCATGGTGGGGACTCAGAGTCACCATGATCCGTGAAGCCCAGGTGGGGACCAGTAGTTAACTGAGTGTCCAGATGAGACCAGGTGAGGAACCAGCGTTACCAGGTACACGATGATGGCCCTTGTCGAGAATCAGTAGGCAACACGTCCTGTAATCTGCTACTGGTGAACATGTCACGTGGACCAGATGGACAGTCATGGGTTCAACAGGTTGGACACTGTGAACCTAGACTGTTCCCCGTTTGTGGGACAAGAGTCCACTAGTCCGGTGGGCCCAGGGGGACAAGGATCACCAGGTCACGAGGGGAGCCCTTTAAGAAAGAACAATGGTCAACGTTCGAGGTCAGCTGGTGCAGTGGAACCATGGTCAGCAGGTCCAGTCAGGTCACAGGTGGGGTTCACAGTCACTAGTGCAGGTTGAGATCCCAGAGGGGACCAGAGTACACTATGGTTCGAGGTGAGTCCAGTAATGGACACACTCACCGTGGTCCCATTTTGCCCTAGTTGAGGACCAGTGGTCCAACAGGCCAGGCCGGCCAGTAGGGGGTGACCGAGTACCTTCAAATCCAGTGATCCCATGGTGGGGACCACAGTAACCAATCCACGGGAGTCTCAGGTCACGAGCAGATTCACTATAGGTCAGTGAGGTGCAGTGCAAACCACACTCACCAGAGGTCCAGGGAGGCCCTGGTGGGAGACAGAGTCACGATGGTACATGAAAGACTAGACTCTGAGCCAAACCAGGTCCCATGATGTCAAGTGGGAACGATGAATCACCAGTTACAGGTGGAGGAGCCAGGGGGGAGATCCGACTCACCATTGTCCCAGGTGAGACTCCAGGTGGGAACCAGCTGTCACATGTCCAGGTTGTGTTATGCCCGGTGAGACACTAGATTTAATAGGTCCGGCTGGTTTCAACTGTTAGGAAACAGTGTACCATATCATGAATGGCTACCAGGTGGGTACAGAGACCAATAACATGTCTGGTGAGGCCAGGTGACCAAGTCCATGAGGTTTCCAGGGATTTTTGGTCCCATGGGAAACACAGTCAACAGGGCGGTGAGGCATGCTTAGGAATAGAGTCACACCATTAAGGGCAGGATCCAGGTTGATCCAGAGTCACCTGGTTACAGAAGAGGCCAAAGTCGGAGCTAAGAGTTACCAGGAATCAGGGTCAAGTCCTCAGTGGGGAATACAGTAACCAGTCCCCGATGATGCCCCAAGGTAAAACCGAGAGTCACCATCGCCAGATAAGCGGCGCGAGTGTGGGTACATAATTCAGTGGTTCACAGGTGAGCCCAGTGAGGACAGTGCTCCCGAGGTCAGTTTAGGCGTAGAGGGTTTTCTCTCAGAATTTCCCTGGTCTAGGTGAATCCAGATGGTGGACCGGCACCATGAGTCCAAGGGCCAGAGGCATATGGCCAGAGTGGATCCGTAAAGTCAGGTGGCTCACGGGGGAACAGAGTATCCAGGTCATAATGGTCCACAGGTGAGACTGGTCACCAGAGGGTGCGCCCAGTTAGTAGCCTAGAGTAGCCAGTTGTCAATTCGTCAGTTAGTTTTGAGCACAGAAGGTAGTCCACAGCAATCAGTCCAGGTGGGGAACAATAGTAAACCGTGACTGGGTGAGGCCAGATTGGGACCAGAATTCAACCAGGTTCCAGGTGACCCAGGTGGTAGACCAAGAGGTACCTCCGGTGTCGGGTCGACCAGTTCATAGGACCAGGTATTCACAGGTCCAAGTGAGACCCACGTGGGAACTGAGTCACAGGTTGGGGTAGGCCCAGGTGGCAACCGCACTCACTTCAGTGTCCAGTTGTAGTACCAACCTGCTGGACCAGAGTCACCAAGTCCAGTTGGAGGCGTTTCTAGTGTTGGGACCGGATACATGTACTGTGAGTCTACAAGAAAACTGCAGTAACCATGTCCACTGTGGTTTCCATGGTGGGAACGAGTTTAACAGGTCCAGGTGTAGACGTCTGGTGAGGACACAGTCACCAGGTCCACTTGAGGCCTAGTGGGGGGACCAGAGTCATCAGGACCAGTTGAAGACCAATGCGGAGCAAAGTTATCTGTCCAGTGTGAGGCCCTGTGTGGAACAGAGTACCATTCCCATTGATGCCAGGGTGGAAAAGAGTCACAAGGTCTAGACAGGCCTAAGTAGGAGTAGATTCAACCAGGTCTTTGAGGCCCTTTGAGATAATATCCCAAAGCTCTGGGGAGTCCAAGGTGGAACAGACTCACAAACACGTTCTGGTGATATCCAGGTGTGGACCCAGAGTCACCACGTCGGTTGAGTCGCCGGGGAACGAGAATCAAGTGAACAGTGTAACAGGTCCTGATACTAACTACCCATGGGGTACCAGAGACACCAGGTCCTGGTAAGGCCCAGGTGGGACCGGAGGACATGAGGTCCAGGTGAGGTCCCGATGGGAACCACAGTCACCAGGTCAGTGTGAGGCCATGCTTGGATCAGAGTCACCAGTTACAGTTGTGAGGCCCAGGTGGAGCCACAGTCCCTAGTACACAAGAGGCTCAAGTCAAGACCGAAGTTACCAGGATTAGGTCCTTAGTCCAGTGGGGAATAGAGTAACCAGGTCTCGTGATGCCCAGATAGGAACCAGAGTCACCAGGTACCAGATGGCAACATGTGTGGAGCATGTTATAGGTCCCCTGAGGCCCCAGTGAGGACCAGAGTCACCAGGTCAAGTTTGAACGCTAGAGGCGATACAGATTCTCCCTAGTCTAGGTGACATCCGGATGGGGACAGAGTCATCATGTCAGGGTGAGGCTCAGGGTGTGGACGAGTATCCCAGTCTACATGGTCCATAGGTGGGACCAAGTCACCAGATAATTGGGTGAGGCCCAGTTAGATTCAGAGTCACCAGTTTCCAGTGTGAGGCCAGAAGGGTCTAAAGCAATCAAGTCAGGTGGGTATAAAGTCACAGACGGAGTGAGGACCAGATGGGACCCAAGATAACAGGTTCATGTGATTCCGCAAGTGGTTGACCCGAGTAGGAGTTCCGGGTGAGGACCAGGTAAGACGATCACAAGGTTCCAAGTGAAACCCATCGTGGGGACCTTGTCACCAGGCTTGGGTGAGGCCAAGGTGGCACAACGCCACTCCCAGGTCCCAGGTGTTAGGCCAACATGCAGGCCATGCAGAGGAACCAGTCCCCGATGACTGCCCAGAAGGGAACAGAGTACCGCAGATCCAATGGAGGCCCAGACGGCATCTTCACTAGCTCCATGAGGAGGCCAGTTGAGGACCAGAGTCCAACAGACGTGGTTGAGGCAGAGCAGAGAGGTATCAGAATCACCTGGTCCAGGGGTGACGACCAGATGGAGACCAGAGTCCAGCAGGCAGGGTTTAGACCCAGAGTGGTTCGGAAGTCCAGAGCCTCATGCTCAGTGAGGCTCAGGTGTGAAACAGAGTCACCAGGTACCAATGATCCTGGTGAGGACAGAGTCCCACCCCCTAGGTTCTTGGGGTGACGCGCAGATCGGATCAGAGTCACCAGTTCCAGGGTGAGGTCCAAGAAGAGTCACAGCCATCAGGTCAGGTGGGGAACAAAGTCAACCAGGACTGGGTGAGCTCAGATGGGGACCAGATTCACCAGGTCTAAGTGTGAAGCCCGGTGGTGCCAGTGTCCCGGCGGTCTAAGGAAAGGACCAAAGGTAAGGACAGATCACCAGGTAGAAGAGGCCCACGTGGGGACCTGAGTCACCAGGTATGGGTGGAGGCCCAGGTGGCGACCCCACTCACAGGTCCACGGTGAGGCAAACCTGCAGGCCAGAGTCACCAATACAGTGAGCCCTAGCGGGACCAGAGTTACCTCAACCATGGTAAATGTGAGTCTACGAGAAGACCAACATCACCAGGTCCAGCTGTGGGTTCTTGGGAACGGACGAGTCACCGATCCAGGTGGACCCAGGTGGGACCACAGTCCCAGGTCCAGATTGAGGCCTAGGTGGGGGACCAGAGTCATCAGGACCAGTTGAGGCCAAAGTGTGGAGCAAAATTATCATGTCCAGTTGAGGCCCAGTGTGGGAACAGAAAAAATCATTTTCCATTTAGCCAGGTGGGAAGAGTCACAAGGTCCAGAAGAGGCCTAAGTGAGGAGTAGATTCACAGCTCCTGTTTGAGGCCCAGTAGGAGGAACCAGTGTCCCCAGCTCCGGTGAGTCCCAGAGGGGACCAGATTCACCGGTTCTGTGGATATCCAGGTGGGGACCAGAGTACCACGTCATGGTGAGAGGCCCAGAGGGGCCGAGAATCACTAGGTCGAAGTGAGGCCCGATGTGGACTGAGACCCAGGTCCCTGATCCCATATGAGGGACCTGAGCTGAGTCACCAGGTTCCAGGGAGGTCCCCTGTGGGAACCAGTCACCTCGTCCATGTGTAGCCCAGGTGGACCACAGTCACCAAGTCAGGTGAGCCGAGGTATATAAGACGAGTAAGATCCCTGTCCTACATGCTGCCCAGGTAAGACACATAGTCACAGTGCATGAGAGCCCAAATATGATCAGAGTCATTGGTTCCAGGTGATGCCCAAGTGGAGACACAGAACACCAGGAAGCGGAAGCCCCATGGTGAACCAAGGCACCCAGATCCAGTGAGGTCCCGGTGGGATCCACATGTCCAGTCCATGTGAGGCCAGGTGGCAACAGATCTCACCCAGTTTTCCGTGTAGGCCCGGTGCGACCATCCCATATCCGGTGAGGACACAATTAGGCTAGACTTCACGCAGGCCCAATGAGCCCAAGGGTTGACAGGGTCACCATAGGTAAAGGTTGGGCCCAGAGGGGAACGTGTACCCTTTAGTTTTTGGAGCCCATGAATGGGACCATAAGGTCCATGTAGTCAATGTACGCCCAGATGTGGAATCGAGTATACCGGTCCCAATTATGCCTGGTGATGGGACCAGAGTTCACTAGGCATGCACCCAGTGTGGGAACAGAATACTAGTACTGGTGAGGCAAGAATAAGACACAGTCAGTCGTAACTCGTGAGCCCTGTGGGGCAACAGAGTCCACTCTATCCAGCTGATCCCAGGTCCATGTGAGGCCCACGTGAGGACTCGAGTTCATCAGGCGATATGAGGATATTAGCGGGACAAGAGTCATCAGGTTGTCGGGTGCGTGGCCTAGTCGGGCTAGCAAGATTCCGCAGTTCGAGTATAAGGTCACTGGGTATAGAGACAATCAGGTCCATGTGAGGCCATACTGAGGACACATCCACAGATCCAGGGAGGTCCATGTGGGCCAGGTCACCAGATCGCAGGTAATTCCAGGTGGGGACTCAGAGTCACCAGATCCGTGAAGCCCAGATGGGGACCATAGTCACTAGGTCCAGATGAGGCCCAGGTGAGGACCAGCGTTACCAGGTACACATGAGGCCCTTGTGAGAGATCATAGGCAACACGTCCCCTGTGAGTCTGGCTTCGGACCATGGTGAACATGTCTACTGGACCCAGGATGGACACAGCAAGCAGGTCATGGTGAGTCCCCGGTGGGACAAGAGTCCACTACGTCCAGGTGGGCCCAGGTGGGGACCAGGATCACCAGTACGAGGGGAAGGCCCTTGAAAGAACAGAGAGTCAACAGTTCGAGGTCAGGCTAGGGGGCAACCATGGGTCGCAGGTTCCCAGTAAAGCCAGTGGGGTTCACAGCAACTATTGCATGGTGAGTCCCAGAAGGACCAGAGTCACATGGTCGCAGGTGAGGTCCAGTTGTTGACACACTCACCTGGTCCCATTTTGCCAGTTGCGGACAGTGGTCCAACAGGCCAGGTTGGCCCATATGGGGACCGAGTCTCAATCCAGTGACCCAAGGTGGGGACCACAGTCACCAATCCAGGGAGTCTCAGTCCGAGCAGAATCACAAGTCAGTGAGGTGCAGGTGTCAACCACACTCACCAGAGGTCCATGAGGCCCTGGAGAGACAGAGTCAACGAGGTACATGAAAACTAGATCTCTGCAGCAAACCAGGTCCCCATGATGTCATATGGGAACGTGAATCACCATTACAGTGAGGGCCAGGTGGGGAATCCGACTCACATTTCCCAGGTGAGACCCCAGTGGGAACCAGTGTCACATGTCCCAGGTGTTGCCCTGGTGTAGACCACATTTAATAGGTCCGGCTGGTCACTGTTAGGAACAGTGTACCCATAATCCTGAATTGCTACCCAGTGTGGGTACCAGAGACAAAACCATGTCCTGGTGATGCCAGGTGAACCAAGAACCTGAGGTCCAGGTGAGGTCCCATGGGAACCACAGTCACAGGGCGGTGAGGCCATGCTTAGGACATAGAGTCACAATTACAGGGAGGTCCAGGTGGATCCAGAGTCACCTGTTACAGAAGAGGCCAGTCGGATCAGAGTACCAGAACCAGGGTCAGTCCGCAGTGGGGGAATACAGTAACCATTTCCTCCCGAGGATGCCCAGGTAAAACCAGAGTCACCATGCCCAGAAAGCGGCGCGCAGATGGTACATAATTCACTAGTTTCCGGTGAGCCCTCAGTTGAGGACCAGTGTCCCGAGGTCAAGTTTAGGCTAGAGGGTACCAGATTTCACCTGGTCCTAGGTGAAATCAGATGGGGAGACCAGAGTCACCATGTCCAGGCTGAGGCCAGAAGAGGTGGATCCACGAGTCAACAATGTCCAGGTGAGGCTCACGGTGGGAACAGTGTATCCAGTTCTAATGGTCCACAGGTGAGGACTCGAGTCACCAGATCGGGTGCTGCCCAGTTTTAGTAGCAGAGTCAACCAGTTCCCAGGTGAGCCCCAGAAGGTGTCTCACAGCAATCAGGTCCGGTGGGGAACAAAGTCACAATGACTGGGTGAGGCCCAGCTGGGACCAATTCAACCAGGTCCAGGTGAGACCAGGTGGTGACCAAGTCCCCGGGTCTGGGTTTCGGACCAGATTAAGGACCATATTCAACCAGGTCCAAGAGCCACGTGGGGACCTGAGTCATCAGGTCCGGGTAGGCCCAGGTGGCAACCGCACTCACCAGTCCATTGTGAGACCAACCTGCCTGAACCAGAGTCACCAATCCAGAGAGTCTAGTGGGGACCGAGTCACCATGTAAATGGTGAGTCTACAAGAAAACGCAGTAACCATGTCCATGTGTATTACAGGTGGGAACGAGTCAACAGTCCAGGTTAGACCTCCCTGGTGAGGACCACAGTCACCAGTCCACATTGAGGCCTAATGGGGGGACCAGAGTCATCAGGACCAGTTGAAGACCAATGCGGAGCAAAGTTATCTGTCCAGTGTGAGGCCCTGTGTGGAACAGAGTACCATTCCCATTGATGCCAGGGTGGAAAAGAGTCACAAGGTCTAGACAGGCCTAAGTAGGAGTAGATTCAACCAGGTCTTTGAGGCCCTTTGAGATAATATCCCAAAGCTCTGGGGAGTCCAAGGTGGAACAGACTCACAAACACGTTCTGGTGATATCCAGGTGTGGACCCAGAGTCACCACGTCGGTTGAGTCGCCGGGGAACGAGAATCACAGGTCAGGTGAGGCTATGCTTAGCATCAGAGTCACCAGTTACAGGTGAGCCCACGTGGCCAGAGTCACCTGGTACAGTAGAGGCCAAAGTCAGGACCAGAGTTACCAGATCAGGACAGTCCCAGTGGGGAATAGAGTACCATGTCCCGATGATGCCCATGTAGACCCAGAGCCACCAGGTGCGGATGAGGCGCAGGTGGGGAGCATATCACGAGGTCCCGGTGAGGCCCAGTTGAGGACCAGAGTCACCAGGTCTAGTTGAGGCCTAGAGGGGTAACAGATTCACCTGGTCTAGGTGACATCCAGATGGGGACCAGATTCACCATGTCAGGCTGAGGCCCAAGAGGATCCAGAGTCTTCAGGTCCAGGTGAGGCTCAGGTGTGGAACAGAGTATCCAGGTCATAATGGTCCACAGGTGAGGACCAGAGTCAGCAGATCTGGGTGAGGCCCAGTTAGGATCAGAGTCATCAGTTCCAATGAGGCCAAGAAGGAGTGCACAGCAATCAGGTCCAGGTGGGGAACAAATTCATCAGGAATGAGTGAGGCCAATGGGGACAAGATTCACCAGGTCCAGGTGATTCCCAGGTGGTGACCAGAGTTACTAGTTGCAGTTAGGACCAGGTAAGGACCAGAGATTCACCAGGTCCAAGTGAGGCCCACTTTGGGACCTGTGTCACCAGGTATGGGTGAGGCCCAGGTGGCAACCCCACTCACCAGGTCCAGTGAGGCCAAAATGCAGGCCATGCAGAGGAACCATGTCCGATAATGCTCAGGTAGGGACCAGAGTTACCAGGTCCAGGTGTGGCCAACCTGCAGGCCATGCAGAGGAACCAGTGTCCCCGATAATGCCCAGGAAGGGACCAGAGTTACGAGTTGCAGTGAGGCCCGAATGGGGACCGGAGTCAACCAGGTAAATGTGAGTCTACAAGAACACCACAGTCACCAGGTCCAGGTGTGGTTCATGTGGGAACAAGAGTCACCCAGGTCCAGGTGAGACCCAGGTGGGGACCAGAGTCACCAGGTCCAGATTAAGGACTAGGTGGGGGAGCAGAGTGATCAGGAACCAATTGAGGGCCAAAATGTCCGGAGCAAAGTTATCATGTCCAGGTGAGGCCCAGGTGGGGAACAGAGTAAACCATGTCCCCTTGATGCCAGGTGGGAAAGAGTCACAAGGTCACACGAGGCTAAGTGAGGAGTAGATTCACTAGTCCTGTTGAGGCCCAGTTGAGGAGCCGTGTCCCCAGCTCCGGGTGAGTCCCAGAGGGGGACCAGAGTCACCCGTTCTGGTGATATCCAGCTGGAGACCAGAGTCACCACGTCAGGGTGAGGCCTAGAGGGGGACGAGAATCACTAGGTCCAGGTGAGGCCCTGATGTGGAACTGAGAAACCAGGTCCCATGATGCCCATATGAGGACCTGAGTCACCAGGTCCAGGTGAGGTCCCTGTGGGAACCATGCACCTCGTCCAAGTGAGGCCCAGGTAGGACCACCGTCACCAGGTCCAGGTAAGGCCCAGGTATATAAGTGAGTATCCAGGTCCCAATGAGGCCAGGTAAGGACCAGAGACAACAGATCCAAGATAGGCTCAAATATGGATAAGAGTCATTGTGTTCCAGGTGAGGCCAGATGGGTACCACAGGAACCAGGTCCAGGAGAGCCCAATAGGGAACCAGAGCCACCAGATCCATGTGAGGTCCAGGTGGCAACACAGTCACAAGTTCCTGGTGAGGCGCAATTGGCAACAGGATTCACCAAGACCAGGGGAGGCCCAGGTGGCGACCAGTCACCACATCCAGGTGCGGACCAGCTAAGGTCCAGATTCACCAGGCCCAAGAGAAGCCAAAGGGGTGACCAGAGTCACCAGGTAAGGGTGAGGCCCAGAGGGGGTACCAGAGTAACCAGTTTAGTTTGAGGCCCAGAATGGGACCAGAGGTCCCTGGTCAGAGTGAGGCCCAGGTTGGAATAGAGTATCCAGGTCCCAATGATGCCTGGGTGAGGAACAGAGTTACTAGGGCCATTAAGGCCTAAATGGGGAACAGAATCACCAGGTCCTGGTGAGGCATAGAATAAGACCAAAGTCAGCAGTATCAGGTGAGCCCCTTGTGGGCACCAGAGCCACACTATCCAGCTGAGTCCCAGGTCCATGTGAGACCCACGTGAGGACCAGATTCATCAGGTCGAATTGAGGCATAGCTGAGGACAAGAGTCACCAGGTCTGGGTGCGGCCTAGTTGGGACAAGATTCAGCAGTTCTGAGGTAGGTCAAAGTGGGGACAAGAGTCAAACAGGTCCAGGTGAGGCCAAACTGAGGACGAGAGTCACCAGGTCCAGGTGAGGTCCAGGTGGGGACCAGTGTCATCAGATCCAGGTGAAGTCCAGGTGGGGACCAGAGTCACGAGATCCAGGTGAAGTCCAGGTGGGGACCAGAGTCGCTAGGTCCAGATGAGGCCTTGGTGAGGACCAGAGTTACCATGTACACTGAGGCCCTGGTGGGGATCAGAGGCAACAGGTCCATGTGAGGCCGGCTTAGGGACCATGGTCAACAGGTCTACTTGAGGCCCAGGTGTGGAACACAGTAAGCAGGTCCAGGTGATTCCCCGATGGTGACAAGTGTCAACCACGTCCTGGTTTGGCCCAAGTGGGGACCAGAATCACCAGGTACAGTGGAGGCCCTTGAAAGAACCAGAGTCAACAGTTCGAGGTCAGGCGCAGGTGGCAACCAGGGTGAACAGGTCCAAGTAAGGCCAAAGTGAGGTTCACAGTAACTAGGGCACGTGAGACTCAGAGGGGGACCAGAGTGACCTGATCCAGGTGAGGTCCAGTTGTGGAACACAATCACCGGGTCCCAAATTTGCCAGTTGAGGACCATGGTCAACAGGGCCAGGTGAGGCCCAGATGGGGACCGGAGTCCCGAAATCCAGGTGAATCCCAGGTGGGGACCACAGTCACCAGATCCAGGGTAGTCTCAGGTGCAGACCAGAATCACCAGGTCCAGGTGAGGTGCAAGTGAAACCAAACTCACCAGGACCCGGTGAGGCCCTGGTGGGGATCAGAGTCACGAGGTACATGAGAAGCTAGGAACACTGCAGCCACCAGGTCCACATGATGTTCATGTGGGGAACGAGAATCACCAGTTACAGGTGAGGACCAGGTGGGCATCCGACTCACCATGTCCAGGTGAGTCCCAGGTGGGAACCAGTTTCACCATGTCCAGGTGTGGCCCATGTGAAGACCAGAGATAATAGGTCCGGCTTGGTCACTGATAGTGAACAGGGTAACCATATCCTGATGCTACCCAGGTGGGTACCAGAGACACCAGGTCTCGGTGAGGCCCAGGTTGGGTCCAGAGACATGAGGTCCAGGTGAGGTCCTGATGGCAACCACAGTCACCAGGTCAGGTGAGGTCATGCTTAGAATCAGTGTCACCAGATAAAAGTGAGGCCCAAGTGGTGCCAGAGTCACCTGGTACAGACGAGGCCAACGTCAGGACGAGAGTTACCAGGATCAGGTCAGTCCCAGTGGGGAATAGAGTGAACATGACCCGATGAAGCCCAGGTAGAACCAAGTCACCAGGTCCAGATGAGGCGCAGGTGGGGAGCATGTTTACTAGGTCCCGCTGAGGCCCAGTTGAGGACCAGAGTCGCCAGGTCAGTTGAGGCCTAGAGGGGTACCAGATTCACCTGGTCTAGGTGACATCCAGATGGGGACCAGAGTCACCATGTCAGGGTGAGGTCCAGAGGGGATTAAGAGTCATCATGTCCAGGTGAGGCTCAGGTGTGGAACCGAGTATCCAGATCAAATGGTCCTCAGGTGAGGACCAGAGTCACCAGATCTGGCAGAGGCCCAGTTAGGATCAGAGTCACAAATTCCAGGTGAGGCCAAGAAGGAGTCCACAGCAATCAGGTCCAGGTGGGGAACAAATTCACCAGGACTGGGTGAGGCCCAGATGGGGACCAGATTCACCAGGTCCAGGTGACTTCCAGGTGGTGACCAGACTTACTAGTTCCGGGTGAGGACCAGGTAAGGACAAGATTCAACAGGTCCACGTGAGGCCCACGTGGGGACCTGTGTCACCAGGTATGGGTGAGGCCCAGGTGGCAACCCCACTACCCAGGTCCAGGTGAGGCCAACTTGCAGGCCATGCAGAGGAACCATGTCACGATGATGCCCTGGTTGGGACCAGAGTTACCAGATCCAGGTGAGGCCAACCTTCAGGCCATGCAGTGGAACCATGTCCCGATGATGCCCAGGTAGGAACCAGAGTCACCAGGTCCAAATGAGGCCCAGATGTAGCATATTCACTAGGTCCAGGTGAGGCCCAGTTGAGGTCCAGAGTCCCCAGATCTGGTTGAGGCCTAGAGGGGTACCAGAATCACCTGGTCCAGGTGACATCCAGATGGGGACCAGAGTCACCAGGTCAGGGGGAGGCCCAGAGATTTTCCACAGTCATCATGTCCAGGAGAGGCTCAGGTGTGGAACAGAGTCACCAGGTACCAACGATGCCCAGGTGAGGACCAAGTCAACAGGTCTGGGTGATGCGGAGATAGAATCAGAGTCACCAGTTCCAGGTGAGGCCAAGAAAGAGTCCACAGCAATCAGGTCCAGGTGGGGAATAAATGACCAGGACTGGGTGAGACCCAGATGGGGACCAGATTCACCAGGTCCAGGTGAATCCTAGGTGGTGACCAGAGTCCCCAGCTCCAGGAGAGGACCAGGTAAGGACCAGATTCACCAGGTCCAAGAGGCCCACGTGGGGACGTGAGTCACCAGGTATATGTGAGGCCCAGGTAGCCACCCCACTCACCAGTTCCAAGTGAGGCCAACCTGCAGGCCAGAGTCTCCAGATCCAGGTGAGGCCCTAGTGGGGACCAGAGTCACCAGGTAAATGTGAGTCTACAAAAACACCACAGTCACCAGGTCCTGGTGTGGTTCATGTGGGAACGAGAGTCACCAGGTCCAGGTGAGACCCAGGTGGGGACCACAGTCACCAGGTCCAGATTGAGGCCTAATGGGGGGACCAGAGTCATCAGGACAAGTTGATGCCAAAGTGTGGAGCAAAGTTATCATGTCCAGGTGAGGCCCAGGTGGGGAACAGAGTAACCATGTCCCATTGATGCCAGGTGGGAAAAGAGTCACAGGTCCAGACGAGGCCTAAGTGAGGAGTAGATTCACCAGATCCTGTTGAGGCCCAGTTGAGGAGCAGTGTCCCCAGCTCCGGGTGAGTCCCAGAGGGGGACCAGAGTCACCCAGTTCTGGTGATATCCAGGTGGGGACCAGAGTCACCACGTCAGGGTGAGGCCCAGAGCGGGACGAGAATCACTAGGTCCAGGTGAGGCCCCGATGTGGAACTGAGAAACCAGGTCCCATGATGCCCATATGAGGACCTGAGTCACCAGGTCCAAGGTGAGGTCCCTCTGGGAACCAGTCACCTCGTCCAGGTGAGGCCCAGGTGGGACCACAGTCACCAGGTCCAGGTGAGGCCCAGGTATATAGAGAGTATCCAGGTCCCAATGATGCCCAGGTAAGGACCAGAGTCAACAGTCCAGGAGAGGCCGAATACGGATCACAGTCGTTTTGTTCCAGGTGATGCCTGATGGAGACCACAGGAACCAGGTCCAGAAGAGCCCAATATGGGAACCAGAGCCACCAATCCAGGTGAGGTCCAGGTAGCACAACAGTCACAAGGTCCAGGTGAGGCGCAGGTGGCAACAGGATTCACCAGGTCCAGGTGAGGCCCAGGTGGTGAACAGTCACCAGATCCAGGTGAGGACCAGCTAAGCACCAGATTCACCAGGCCCAAGTGAAGCCCAAGGGGTGACCAGAGTCACCAGGTAAGGGTGAGGCCCAGCGGGGGAACCAGAGTAACCAGTTTAGCTTGAGGCCCAGAATGGGACCAGAGGTCCGTGGTCAGAGTGAGGCCCAGGTGTGGAATAGAGTATCCAGGTCCCAATGATGCCTGGGTGAGGACCAGAGTCACTAGGGCCATGCAGGCCCAGATGGGGAACAGAATCACTAGGTCCTGGTGAGGCATAGAATAACAACATAGTTAGCAGTATCAGGTGAGCCCCTTGTGGGAACCAGAGGCACTCTATCCAGCTGAGTCCTAGGTCCATGTGAGGCCCACCTCAGGACCATATTCATCAAATCGAATTGAAGCATAGCTTGGGACAAGAGTCACCAGGTCTGGGTGCGGCCTAGGTGGGGCAAGATACAGCAGTTCTGAGTTAGGTCAAAGTGGGGACGAGAGACACCAGGACCAGGTGAGGCTAAACTGAGGTCCAGAGTCACCAGGTCCAGGAGAGGTCCAGGTGGGGACCAGAGTCACCAGATCCAGGTAAGGTCCATGTTGGAAAGAGAGTCACCAGGTCCAGGAGAGGCCCAGGTGGGGACCAGAGTCACCAGATACAGGTGAAGCCCAGGTGGGGACCAGAGTCATGAGGTCCAGATGAGAACCAGGTGAGGAACAGTGTTACCAGGTACACGTGAGGCCCCGGTGGTAATCAGAGGCAACAGGTACATGTGAAGCCGGCGGGGACCATGGTCAACAGGTCTATTGAGGCCCAGGTGTGGAACACAGTAACCAGGTCCACGAGAGTTCCCCGTGGTGACAAGAGTCATCAGGTCCCGGTGAGGCCCATGAGGGCACCAGGATCACCATGTCCAGGGGAGGCCCTTTAAAGAACAAGTGTCAACAGTTCGAGGTCAGGTGCAGGTGGCAACCAGGGTCAGCAGGTCCAAGTCAGGCCACAGTGGGGTTCACAGTCATTAGGGCACGGTGAGATCCAGAGGGGGACCAGAGTCACTTGGTCTAGGTGAGGTCCAGTAATGGAACACAATGACCGGGTCCCAATTATGCCCAGTTGTGGACCATGGTCAACAGGGCCAGGCGAGGCCCAGATGGGGACCGAAGTCCCCAAATCCAGGTGAAGCCCAGGTGGGGACCACAGTCACCAGATCCACAGTAGTCTCAGGTGCAGACCGACTCACCAGGTCCAGGTGAGGTGCAGGTGCAAACACACTCACCAGGTCCAGGTGAGGCCCTGGTGGGGACCAGAGTCACGAGGTACATGAGAAGCTAGAAACACTGCAGCCACCAGGTCCACATGATGTCCATGCTGGAATGAGAATCACCAGTTACAGGTGAGGACCAGGCGGAGATCCGACTCACCATATCAAGGTGAGACCCAGGTGGGAACCAGTGTCACCATGTCCAGATGTGGCCCAGGTGAACACTAGAGTTAATAGGTCCGGGTAGGTCACTGTTAGAGAACAGTGTAACCATATCCTGATGCTACCCAGGTGGGTACCAGAGACACAAGGTCCTGGTGAGGCCCCGGTGGGACCAGAGTCATGAGGTGCAGTTGAGGTCCCGATGGGAACCACAGTCACCAGGTCAGGTGAGGCCATGCTTAGGATCAGAGTCACCAGTTACAGGTGAGGACCAGGTGGAACCAGAGTCACCTGGTACAGAAGAGGCCAAAGTCAGGACCAGAGTTACCAGGATCAGGTCAGTCCCAGTGGGGAATAGAGTAACCATGTCCCGATGATGCCCAAGTAGAACCCGAGTCACCATGTCCAGATGAGTCGCAGGTGGGGAGCATATTCACTAGGTCCAGGTGAGGCCCAGTTGAGGACCAGATGCCCCCGGGCTAGTTTAGTCTTAGAGGGGTACCAGATTCACTTGGTCCAGGTGACATCCAGATGGGGACCAGTGTCACCATGTCAGGCTGTGGCCCAGAGGGGATCCAGAGTCATCATGTCCAGGTGAGGTAAGGTGTGGAACAGAGTATCCAGGACATAATGGTCCACAGGTGAGGACCAGAGTCACCAGATCTGGGTGAGGCCCAGTTAGGATCAGAGTCACCAGTTATAGGTGAGGCCAAGAAGGAGTCCACAGCAATCAGGTCCAGGTGGGAACAAAGTCACCAGGACTGGGTGAGGCTCAGATGGGGACCAGATTCACCAGGTCCAGGTGATTCCCAGGTGGTAACCAGAGTTACCAGTTCCGGGTGAGCACCAGGTAAGGACCAGATACAAGGTCCAAGTGAGGCCCACTTGGGAACCTGAGTCACCAGGTATGGGTGAGGCCCAGGTGGCAACCCCACTCACCAGGTCCAGGTGAGGCCAACCTGCAGGCCAGGTCACCAGATGCACGTGAGGCCGTTGTGGGTACCGGACTCACCAGGTAAATGTGAGTCTACAAGAACACCACAGTCACCTGGTCCAGCTGTGGTTCATGTGGGAACGAGAGTCACCAGGTCCAGGTGAGACCCAGGTGGGGACCACAGTCACCAGGTCCTGACTGAGGCCTAGGTGGGGGGACCAGAGTCATCAGGACCAGTTGAGGCCAAAGTGCGGAGCAAAGTTATCATGTCCAGGTGAGGCCCAGGTGGGGAACAGAGTAACCATGTCCCATTGATGCCAGGTGGGAAAAGAGTCACAGGTCCAGTCGAAGCCTAAGTGAGGAGTAGATTCACCAGGTCCTGCTGAGGCCTAGTTGAGGACCAGTGTCCCCAGCTCCGGGTGAGACCCAGAGGGGGAACAGAGTCACACGGTTCTGGTGATATCCAGGTGGGGACCAGAGTTACCATGTCAGGGTGAGGCCGAGAGGGGGACGAGAATCACTAGGTCTAGGTGAGGCCCCGATGTGGAATTGAGAAACCAGGTCCCATGATGCACATATAAGGACCTGAGTCACCAGGTCCAGGTGAGGTCCCTGTGGGAACCAGTCACCTCGTCCAGGTGAGGCCCAGGTGTGACCACAGTGACCAGGTCAAGGTGAGGCCCAAGTATATAAGAGAGTATCCAGGTCTCAATGATGCCCAGGTAAGCACCAGAGTCAACAGTTGCAGGAGAGGCCCAAATATGGATCAGAGTCATTGAGTTCCAGGTGAGGCCAGATGGAGACCACAGGAACCAGGTCCAGGAGAGCCCCATATGGGAACCAGAGCCACCAGATCCAGGTTAGGTTCAGGTGGGACCACAGTCACAAGGTCCAGGTGAGGCAGAGGTACAACAAGACTCACCAAGTCCAGGTGAGGCCCAGGTGGCAACCAGTCACCAGATCCAGGTGCGGAAAATTAAGGACTAGATTCACCAGGCCCAAGTGAGCCCAAGGGTTGACCAGAGTCACCAGGTAAGGGTGTGGCCCAGAGGGGGATTCAGAGTAACCAGTTTAGTTTGGAGCCCAGATTGGGACCAGAGGTCCCTGGTCAGAGTGAGGCCCACGTGTGGAATCGAGTATCCAGGTCCCAATGATTCCTGGGTGTGGACCAGAGTCACTAGGGCCATGCAGGCCCAGATGGGGAACAGAATCACTAGGTCCTGGTGAGGCATAGAATAAGAACACAGTCACCAGTATCAGGTGAGCCCCTTGTGGGAAACAGAGCCACTCTATCCAGCTGAGTCCCAGGTCCATGTGAGGCCCACGTGAGGACCAGATTCATCAGGTCGAATTGAGGTATAGCTGGGGACAAGAGTCACCAAGTCTGGGTGCGGCCTAGGTGGGGCAAGATTCAGCAGTTCTGTGTTAGGTCAAAATGGGTACGAGAGACATCAGGTCCAGGGGAGGCCAAACTGAGGACCAGTGTCAACAGATCCAGGTGAGGTCCATGTTGGTAAGAGAGTCACCAGGTCCAGGAGAGGTCCAGGTAGGGACCAGTGTCACCAGATCCAGGTGACGTCCAGTTGGGGACCAGAGTCACCAGATCCACATGAAGCCCAGATGGGGACCATACTCACTAGGTCAAGATGAGTCCCAGATGAGGACCAGAGTAACCAAGTACACGTGAGCTCCCGTTTTGATCAGAGGCAACAGGTTCATGTGAGGCCGGCTTGGGGACAATGGTCAACAGATCTACTTGAGGCCCAGGTATGGAACACAGTAAGCAGGTCGAGGTGAGTCCCCGGTGGTGACAAGAGTCACCACGTCCAGGTGAGGCCCAGTTGGGGACGAGGATCACCAGGTACAGGGGAGGGCCTTGAAAGAACCAGAGTCAACAGTTCGAGGTCTGGCGCAGGTGGCAAACAGGATCAGCAGGTCCAAGTCAGGCCAAAGTGGGGTTCACAGTCACTAGGGAACGGTGAGACCCAGAAGGGGACCAGAGTAACCTGGTCGAGGTGAGGTCCAGTTGTGGAACACAGTCACCGGGTCCCAATTTTGCCCAGTTGAGGACCATGGTCAACAGGGCCAGGTGAGGCCCAGATGGGGACCGGAGTCAAAATATCCAGGTGAAGCCCAGGTGGGGACCACAGTCAACAGATCCCGGGTAGTCTCAGGTGCAGACCAGAATCACCATGTCCAGGTGTGGCCCAGGTGAAGACCAGAGTTAATAGGTCCGGCTGGGTCACTGTTAGTGAACAGTGTAACCATATCCTGATGCTACCCTGGTGGGTACCAGAGACACCGGGTACTGGTGAGGCCCAGGTGGGACCAGAGATATGAGGTCCAGGTGAGGTCCCGATGGGAACCACAGTCACCAGGTCTGGTGAGGCCATGCTTAGGATCAGAGTCACCAGTTACTGGTGAAGCCCAGGTGGAACCAGTGTCACCTGGTACAGAAGAGGCCAAAGTCAGGACCAGAGTTACCAGGATCAGGTCAGTTCCAGTGGGGAATAGAGTAACCATGTCCCGATGATGCGCAGGTAGAACCAGAGTCACCAGGTGCAGATGAGGAGCAGGTGGGGAGCATATTCTCTAGGTCTCCGTGAGGCGCACTTGAGGACCAGAATCTCCAGGTCTAGTTGAGGCCGACAGGGGTACCAGATTCACCTGGTCTAGGTGACATCCAGATGTGGAGCAGAGTAACCATGTCAGGGTGAGGCCCAGAGGGGATCCATAGTCAGCATGTCCAGGTGAGGCTCAGGTGTGGAACAGACATCCAGGTCATAATGGTCCACAGGTGAGGACCAGAGTCACCAGATCTGGGTGAGTCCCAGTTACGATCAGAGTCACCCGTTCCAGGTGAGGCCCAAAGGAGTCCACAGCAATCAGGTCCAGGTGGGGAACAAAGTCACCAGGACTGGGTGAGGCCCAATGGGGACCAGATTCACCAGGTCCAGATGATTCCCATGTTGTGTCCAGACTTACTAGTTCCGAGTGAGGACCAGGTAAGGACCAGATTCACCATGTCAAAGAGAGGCCCACGTGGGGCCCTGTGTCACAAGGTATGTGGGAGGCCCAGGTGGCAACCCCACTTACCAGGTCCAGGTGAGGCCAACCTGCAGGCCAATGCAGAGGAACCATGTTTGCAGGTCCAGATGAGGCCAATCTGCAGGCAATGCAGTGGAACCATGTCCCGATGAGCCCAGGTAGGGACCAAGTCACCAGGTCCAAATAAGGCCCAGATGGAGCATATTCACTAGGTCCAGGTGAGGCCCAGTTGAGGACCAGTTTCACCATATCAGCTTGAGCCTTAGAAGGGTAAGAGAATCATCTGGTCCAGGTGATATCCAGATGGGGACGAGAGTCACCAGGTCAGGTGGAGGCCCAGAGTGGTCCCAGAGTCATCGGGTCCAGGTGAGGCTCAGGTGTGGAACAGAGTCACCAGGTACCAATGATGCCCAAGTGAGGACCAGAGTCACCAGATCTGGGTGAGGCCCAGATAGAATCAGAGTCACCAGTTGCAGGTGAGGCCAAGAGAGAGTTCACAGCAATCAGGTCCAGGTGGGGAACAAAGTCACCAGACCTGGGTGAGAACCAGATGGGGACCAGATTCACCAGGTCCAGGTGAGGCCCAGGTGGGGATAGAGTCCCCGGGTCCGGGAAAGGACCAGGTAAGGACCAGATTCACCAGGTCCAAAAGGCTCACGTGGGGACCTGAGTCACCAGCTATGTGTGGGGCCTAGGTGGCAACCCCACTCATCAGGTCCAGGTGAGGCCAACCGGCGGGCCAGAGTAACCAGATCCAGGTGAGGCCCTAGTGGGGACCGGAGTCACCAGGTAAATGTGAGTCTACAAGAAAACCACAGTCACCAGGTCCACGTGTGGTTCACCTGGGAACGAGAGTCACCAGGTCCAGGTGAGACCCAGGTGGGGACCAGAGTCACCAGGTCCAGATTGAGGCCTAGGTGGGGGGGACCAGAGTCATCAGGACCAGTTGAGGCCAAAGAGTGGAGCAAAGTTATCATGTCCAGGTGAGGCCCAGGTGGGGAACAGAGTAAGCAATGTCCCATTGATGCCAGGTGGGAAAAGTGTCACAAGGTCCAGACGATGCCTAAGTGAGGAGTAGATTCACCAGGTCCTATTGAGGCCCAGTTGAGGACCAGTGTCCCCATATCCGAGTGAGCCCAGAGGGGGACCAGAGTCACCCGGTTCTGGTGATATCCAGGTGGGGACCAGAGTCATCACGTCAGGGTGAGGTCCAGAGGGGGACGAGAATCACTAGGTACAGGTGAGGCCCCATGTGGAACTGAGAAACCAGGTACCATGATGCCCATATGAGGACCTGAGTCACCAGGTCCAGGTGAGCTCCCTGTGGGAACCAGTCACCTCATCCAGTAGAGGCCCGGGTGGGACAAAAGTCACCAGGTCCAGGTGAGGCCCAGGTATATAAGAGAGTATCGAGGTCCCAATGATGCCCATGTAAGGACCATAGTCAACGGGTGCAGGAGAGGCCCAAATATGGATCAGAGTCATTGTGTTCCAGGTGAGGCCAGATGGAGACCACAGGAACCAGGTCCAGGAGAGCCCCATATGGGAACCAGAGCCACCAGATCCAGGTGAGATCCAGGTGGGACCACATTCACAAGGTCCAGGTGAGGCACATGTGGCAACAGGATTCTCCAAGACCAGGTGAGGCCCAGGTGGATACCATTCACCAGATTCAGGTGAGACTAGCTAAGGACCAGATTCACCAGGCCCAAGTGAAGCCAAACGGCTGACCAGAGTCACCAGTAAGGGTGAGGCCCAAAGGGGAACCAGTACTATTTAGTTTGAGTCCAGAAATGGGACGAGAGGTCCATGGTCAATGTGAGGCACAGGTGTGGAATAGAGTATCCAGGTCCTAATGATTCCTGAGTGAGGACCAGAGTCAACTAGGGCCATGCAGGCCCAGATGGGAACAGAATCACTAGGACCAGTGAGGCATAGAATAGACCACAGTCAGTTGTATCAGGTGAGCCCCTTGTGGGAACCAGAACCACTCTATCCAGCTGAGTCCCAGGTCCATGTGAGGCTCACGTGAGGACCAGATTCATCAGGTCCAATTGAGGCATAGCTGGGGACAAGAGTCACCAGGTCTCGTTGCGGCCGAGGTGGGGCAAGATTCAGCAGTTCTGATTTAGGTCAAATTGGTGAGGAGGGATGCCAGATCCAGGTGAGGCCAACTGAGGACCAGAGTCACCAGATGCAGGTCAGGTCCAGGTGTGGACCAGAGTCCCAGATCCATGTGAAGTCCGAGGTGGGGACCAGAGTCACCAGATCCAGGTGAAGCCCAGGTGGGGACCAGAGTCGCTAGGTCCAGATGAGCCCCGGTTTAGGACCAGAGTTACCAGGTACACGTGAAGCCCCAGTGGGGATCAGAGGCAACAGGTCCATGTGAGGCCGGCTTGGGGACCATGGTCAACAGGTCTACTTGTGGCCCAGGTGTGGAACACAGTAAGCAGGTCATGTGAGTTCCCGGTGGTGACAAGAGTCACCAGATCCACGTCAGGCCCATGTGGGCACCAGGATCACCATGTCCAGGGGAGGCCCTTGAAAGAACCAGCGTCAACAGTTCGAGGTCAGGCGCAGGTGCAACCATGGTCAGGAGGTCCAAGTCAGGCCAAAGTGGGGTTCACAGTCACTAGGGCCACGGTGAGACCCAGAGGGGGACCAGAGTCACCTGGTCCAGGTGAGGTCAGTTTGTGGATCACAGTCACCGGGTCCACAATTTGTCCAGTTGAGGACCATGGTCAACGGGCCAGGTGAGGCCCAGAGGGGAACCAGAGCCCCAAATCCAGGTGAAGCCCAGGTGGGGACCACAGTCACCAGAACAGAGTATTCTCAGGTGCAGACCAGAATCACCAGGTCCAGGTGAAGGTGCAGGTGGCAACCACACACAGGTCCCGTGAGGCCCTGTTGGGGACCAGAGTCACGAGGTACATGAGAAGCTAGAAGCACTGCAGCCACCAGATCCACATGATGTCCATGTGGGAACGAGACTCACCAGTTACAGGTGAGGACCAGGCAGGGATCCGAATCACCATGTCCACGGTGAGACCAAGAGGGAACCAGTGCCACCATGTCAGGTGTGGCCCAGGTGAAGACCAGAGTTAATAGGTTCCGCTGGGTCACTGTTAGTGAACAGTGTAACCATATCCTAATGCTACCCAGGTGTGGTACCGGAGACACCAGGTCTGGTGAGGACCAGGTGGGACCAGAGACATGAGGTAGGTAAGATCCCATGGGAACAACAGTCACCAGGTCAGGTGAGGCCATGCTTAGGATCAGAGTCACCAGTTACAGGTGAGGCCCAGGTGGAGCCAGAGTCACCCGGTAGAGAAGATGCCAAAGTCAGGACCAGAGTTACCAGGATCAGGTCAGACCCAGTCGGGCATAGAGTAACATTGTCCCGAGGATGCCCAGGTAGAACCCGAGTCACCACGTCCAGATGAGGCGCAGGTGTGGAGTATATTCACTAGGTCCCGGTGAGGCCCGTTGAGGACCAGATCACCAGGTCTAGTTGAGGCCTAGAAGGGTACCAGATTCACCTGGTCTAGGTGACATCCAGATGGGGACCAGAGTCACCATGTCAGAGTGAGGCCCAGAGGGGATCCAGAGTCATCATGACCAAGTGACTCTCAGGTGTGGAAAAAAGTATCCGGGTCATAATGGTCCACAGGTGAGGACCAGAGTCACCAGATCTGGATGAGGCCCAGTTAGGATCAGAGTCACCAGTTCCAGGTGAGGCCAAGAAGGTGTACCAGCAATCAGGTCAGGTGGGGAACAAAGTCACCAGGACTGTGTGAGGCCAAGATGGGGACCAGATTCAAAAGGTCCAGGTTATTCCCAGGTGTGGACCAGAGTTACCAGTTCCGGGTGAGGACCAGTTAAGGACGAGATTCACCAGGTCTAAGTGAGATCCACGTGGGGACCTTGTCACAATGTATGTGTGAGGCGCAGTTCCAGGTGAGGCCAAAGAGGGCACATCAATCAGGTCCAGGTGGGGAACAAAGTCACCAGGACTGGGTGATGCCCAGATGTGGACCAGATTCACCAGGTCCAGGTGAGGCCCAGGTGGTGACAAGAGTCCCCGGGTCTAGGAGGGGACCGGGTAAGGACAAGATTCACCAGGTCCAAGGGGCCCACGTAGGGACTTGAGCCACCAGGTATGGGTGAGGCCCAGGTGGCAACCCCACTCACCAGGTCCTGGTGAGACCAACCTGCAGGCCAGAGTCACCAGATCCACGTGAGTCCCTAGTGGGGACCGGATTCACCAGGTAAAAGTTAGTCTACAAGAACGCCAGAGTCACCAGGTCCAGGCGTGGTTCATGTAGGAACGAGACCACCAGGTCCAGGTGAGACCATGTGGGGACCACAGTCACCAGGTCCAGGTGTGACCCAGGTGGGGACCACAGTCACTAGGTTCAGTTTGAGGCCTAGGTGCGGGGATAGAGTCATCAAGACCAGTTGAGGTCAAAGTGTGGAGCAAAGTTATCATGTCCAGGTGAGGCTCAGAGGGAACAGAGTAACCATGTCCCATTGATGCCAGGTGGGAAAAGTGTCACAAGGTCCAGACGAGACCTAAGTGAGGAGTATATTCACCAGGTCCAGTTGTGCCCAGTTGAGGACCAGTCCCAGCTCCGGGTGAGTCCCATAGGGGGAACAGAGTCACCCGATTCTGGTGATATCCAGATGGGGACCTGAGTCACCATGTCAGGCTGTGGCCCAGAGGGATCCAGCTTCATCATGTCCAGGTGAGTCTCAGGTGTGGAACAGAGTATCCAGTTCATAATGGTCCACAGGTGAGGACCAGAGTCACCAGATCTGGGTGAGTCCCAGTTACGATCAGAGTCACCCGTTCCAGGTGAGGCCCAAAGGAGTCCACAGCAATCAGGTCCAGGTGGGGAACAAAGTCACCAGTACTGGGGTGAGGCCCAATGGGGACCAGATTCACCAGGTCCAGATGATTCCCATGTTGTGTCCAGACTTACTAGTTCCGAGTGAGGACCAGGTAAGGACCAGATTCACCATGTCAAAGAGAGGCCCACGTGGGGCCCTGTGTCACAAGGTATGGGGGAGGCCCAGGTGGCAACCCCACTTACCAGGTCCAGGTGAGGCCAACCTGCAGGCCATGCAGAGGAAACCATGTCCTGGTGATGCTCAGGTTGGACCAGATTTGCCAGGTCCAGATGAGGCCAATCGCAGGCAATGCAGTGGAACCATGTCCCGATGAGCCCAGGTAGGGACCAAGTCACCAGGTCCAAATAAGGCCCAGATGGAGCATATTCACTAGGTCCAGGTGAGGCCCAGTTGAGGACCAGTTTCACCATATCTGCTTGAGCCTTAGAAGGGTAAGAGAATCATCTGGTCCAGGTGATATCCAGATGGGGACGAGAGTCACCAGGTCAGGTGGAGGCCCAGAGTGGTCCCAGAGTCATCGGGTCCAGGTGAGGCTCAGGTGTGGACAGAGTCACCAGGTACCAATGATGCCCAAGTGAGGACCAGAGTCACCAGATCTGGGTGAGGCCCAGATAGAATTAGAGTCACCAGTTGCAGGTGAGGCCAAGAGAGAGTTCACAGGATCAGGTCCAGGTGGGGAACAAAGTCACCAGACCTGGGTAAGAACCAGATGGGGACCAGATTCACCAGGTCCAGGTGAGGCCCAGGTGGGATAGAGTCCCCGGGTCTAGGAAAGGACCAGGCAAGGACCCAGATTCACCAAGTCCAAGAGGCTCACGTGGGGTCCTGAGTCACCAGCTATGTGTGAGGCCTAGGTGGCAACCCCACTCACCAGGTCCAGGTGAGGCCAACCGGCGGCCAGAGTAACCAGATCCAGGTGAGGCCCTAGTGGGGACCGGAGTCACCAGGTAAATGTGAGTCTACAAGAAAACCACAGTCACCAGGTCCACGTGTGGTTCACCTGGGAACAAGAGTCACCAGGTCCAGGTGAGACCCAGGTGGGGACCACAGTCCACCAGGTCCAGATTGAGGCCTAGGTGGGGGGACCAGAGTCATCAGGACCAGTGAGGCCAAAGAGTGGAGCAAAGTTATCATGTCCAGGTGAGGCCCAGGTGGGGAACAGAGTAGCAATGTCCCATTGATGCCAGGTGGGAAAAGTGTCACAAGGTTCAGACGATGCCTAAGTGAGGAGTAGATTCACCAGGTCCTATTGAGGCCCAGTTGAAGACCAGTGTCCCCATATCCGGGTGAGCCCAGAGGGGACCAGAGTCACCCGGTTCTGGTGATATCCAGGTGGGGACCAGAGTCACCACGTCAGGGTGAGGTCCAGAGGGGGACGAGAATCACTAGGTACAGGTGAGGCCCCGATGTGGAACTGAGAAACCAGGTCCCATGATGCCCATATGAGGACCTGAGTCACCAGGGTCCAGGTGAGCTCCCTGTGGGAACCAGTCACCTCATCCAGTAGAGGCCCGGGTGGGACAAAAGTCACCAGGTCCAGGTGAGGCCCAGGTATATAAGAGAGTATCGAGGTCCCAATGATGTCCATGTAAGGACCATAGTCAACGGGTGCAGGAGAGGCCCAAATATGGATCAGAGTCATTGTGTTCCAGGTGAGGCCAGATGGAGACCACAGGAACCAGGTCCAGGAGAGCCCCATATGGGAACCAGAGCCACCAGATCCAGGTGAGATCCAGGTGGGACCACACTCACAAGGTCCAGGTGTGGCACATGTGGCAACAGGATTCTCCAAGACCAGGTGAGGCCCAGGTGGATACCATTCACCAGATTCAGGTGAGACTAGCTAAGGACCAGATTCACCAGACCCAAGTGAAGCCAAACGGGTGACCAGAGTCACCAGGTAAGGGTGAGGCCCAAAGGGGAACCAGTAACTAGATTAGTTTGAGTCCCAGAATGGGACGAGAGGTCCATGGTCAATGTGAGGCACAGGTGTGGAATAGAGTATCCAGGTCCTAATGATTCCTGAGTGAGGACCAGAGTCACTAGGGCCATGCAGGCCCAGATGGGAACAGAATCACTAGGACCAGGTGAGGCATAGAATAAGACCACAGTCAGTTGTATCAGGTGAGCCCCTTGTGGGAACCAGAGTCACTCTATCCAGCTGAGTCCCAGGTCCATGTGAGGCTCACGTGAGGACCAGATTCATCAGGTCGAATTGAGGCATAGCTGGGGACAAGAGTCACCAGGTCTGGTTGCGGCCGAGGTGGGGCAAGATTCAGCAGTTCTGATTTAGGTCAAATTGGTGAGGAGGGATGCCAGATCCAGGTGAGGCCAAACTGAGGACCAGAGTCACCAGATGCAGGTCAGGTCCAGGTGTGGACCAGAGTCCCCAGATCCAGGTGAAGTCCAGGTGGGGACCAGAGTCACCAGATCCAGGTGAAGCCCAGGTGGGGACCAGAGTCGCTAGGTCCAGATGAGCCCCGGTTGAGGACCAGAGTTACCAGGTACACGTGAAGCCCCGGTGGGGATCAGAGGGCAACAGGTCCATGTGAGGCCGGCTTGGGGACCATGGTCAACAGTTCTACTTGAGGCCCAAGTGTGGAACACAGTAAGCAGGTCCAGGTGAGTTCCCGGTGGTGACAAGAGTCACCAGGTCCACGTCAGGCCCATGTGGGCACCAGGATCACCATGTCCAGGGGAGGCCCTTGAAAGAACCAGAGTCAACAGTTCGAGGTCAGGTGCAGGTGGCAACCATGGTCAGGAGGTCCAAGTCAGGCCAAAGTGGGGTTCACAGTCATTAGGGCACGGTGAGACCCAGAGGGGGACGAGAGTCACCTGGTCCAGGTGAGGTCCAGTTGTGGATCACAGTCACCGGGTCACAATTTTGTCCAGTTGAGGACCATGGTCAACAGGGCCAGGTGAGGCCCAGAGGGGAACCAGAGCCCCAAATCCAGGTGAAGCCCAGGTGGGGACCACAGTCACCAGAACCAGAGTATTCTCAGGTGCAGACCAGAATCACCAGGTCCAGGTGAGGTGCAGGTGGCAACCACACAACAGGTCCCGGTGAGGCCCTGTTGGGGACCAGAGTCACGAGGTACATGAGAAGCTAGAAGCACTGCAGCCACCAGATCCACATGATGTCCATGTGGGAACGAGAATCACCAGTTACAGGTGAGGACCAGGCAGGGATCCGAATCACCATGTCCACGTGAGACCCAAGAGGGAACCAGTGTCACCATGTCCAGGTGTGGCCCAGGTGAAGACCAGAGTTAATAGGTCCGGCTGGGTCACTGTTAGTGAACAGTGTAACAATATCCTGATGCTACCAAGGTGAGTAACAGAGACACCAGGTCCTGGTGAGGCCCAGGTGGGACAAGAGACATGAGGTCCAGGTGAGATCCCGATGAGAACCACAGTCACCAGGTCAGGTGAGGCCATGCTTAGGATCAGAGTCACCAATTACAGGTGAGGCCCAGGTGGAGCCAGAGTCACCAAGTAGAGAAGACGCCAAAGTCAGGACCAGAGTTACCAGGATCAGGTCAGACCCAGTGGGGAATAGAGTAACCATGTCCCGATGATGCCCAGGTAGAACCCGAGTCACCACGTACAGATGAGGCGCAGGTGGGGAGTATATTCACTAGGCCCCGGTGAGGCCCATTTGAGGACCAGATTCCCCCAGTCTATTTGCGGCCTAGAGGGGTACCAGATTCACCTGGTCTAGGTGACATCCAGATGGCGACCAGAGTCACCAGGTCAGGGTGAGGCCCAGAGAGGTTCCAGAGTCAACATGTCCAGGTGAGGCTCAGGTGTGGAACAGAGTCACCAGGTACCAATGATGCCCAGGTGAGGACCAGAATCACCAGGTCTGTTTGACGCGCAGATAGGATCAGAGTCACAAATTTCAGGTGAGGTCAGAAAGAGTCCACAGCAATCAGGTCCAGGTGGGGAACAAAGTCACCAGGACTGGGTGAGGCCCAGATGGGGACCAGATTCACCAGGTCCATGTGATTCCCAGGTGGCCACCAGAGTTACCAGTTCCGGGTGAGCACCAGGTAAGGACGAGATTCACCAGGTCCAAGTGAGACCCACGTGGGGACCTGTGTCACATTGCATGTGTGAGGCCCAGGTTGACACCCCACTCACCAGGTCCAGGTGAGGCCAACCTGCAGGCCAAGCAGAGGAACCATGTCTCGATGATGCCCAGGTAGACATCAGAGTTACCAGGTCCAGGTGAGGCCAACCTGCAGGCCATGCAGTGGAACCATGTCCCCATGATGCCCAGGTAGGGACCAGAGTCACCAGGTCCAAATGAGGCCCAGATGGAGCATATTCACTAGGTCCAGGTGTGGCCCAGTTGAGGACCAGAGGCACCAGAACTGGTTGAGGCCTAGAGGGATACCACAATCACCTGATCCAGGTGACATCCAGATGGGGACCAGAGTTACCAGGTCAGGGTGAGGCCCAGCCAGGTTCCAGAGTCATCATGTCCAGGTGAGACTCAGGTGTCGAACAGAGTCACCAGGTACCAATGATGCCCAGGTTAGGACCAGAGTCACCAGGTCTGAGGGACGCGCAGATAGGATCAGAGTCACGAGTTCCAGGTGAGGCCAAGAAAGAGTCCACAGCAATCAGGTCCAGGTGGTGAACAAATCACCAGGACTGGGTGAGACCCAGATGGGGACCAGATTCACCAGGTCCAGGTGATTCCCAGGTGGTGAACAGAGTCCCCGGGTCCGGGAAGGACCAGGTAAGGACCAGATTCACCAGGTCCAAGAGGCCCACGTGGGGACCTGAGTCACCAGGTATGGGTGAGGCCCAGGAGGCAACCCCACTCACCAGGTCCAGGTGAGGCCAACCTGCAGGCCAGAGTCTCCAGATCCAGGTGAGGTCCTAGTGGGGACGGGAGTCACCAGGTAAATGTGAGTCTAGAAGAACACCACGGTCACCAGGTACTGGTGCGGTTCATGTGGGAACGAGAGTCACCAGGTCCAGGTGAGACCCAGGTGGGGACCACAGTCACCAGGTCCAGATTGAGGCCTAGGTGGGGGGACCAGAGTCATCAGGACCAGTTGAGGCCAAAGTGTGGAGCAAAGTTATCATGTCTAGGTGAGGCCCAGGTGGGGAACAGAGTAACCATGTCTCGTTGATGCCAGGTGGGAAAAGAGTCACAAGGTTCAGACGAGACCTAAGTGAGGAGTAGATTCAACAGGTACTGTTGAGATCCATTTGAGGACCAGTGTCCCAAGCTCTGGGTTAGTCCCAGAGGGGGACCAGAGTCACCCGGTTCTGGTGATATCCAGATGGGGACCAGAGTCACCACGTCATGGTGATGCCCAGAGTGGATCCAGAGTCATCATGTCCAGGTGCGGCTCAGGTGTGGAACAGAGTATCCAGGTCATAATGGTCCACAGGTGAGGACCAGAGTCACCATATCTGGGTGAGGCCCAGCTACGATCAGAGTCACCACTTCCAGGTGAGGCCAAGAAGGAGTCCACAGCAATCAGGTCCAGGTGGGGAACAAAATCACCAGGACTGGGTGAGGACCAGGTAAGGACCAGATTCACCAGGTCCAAGTGAGTCCCACGTGGGCACCTGGGTCACCAGGTATGGGTGAGGCCCAAGTGGCATCCCCACTCACCAGATCCAGGTGAGGACACCCTGCAGGCAATGCAGAGGAAGAGTGTCCCGATGATGCCCAGGTAGAACCACAGTTACCAGGTCCAGGCGCGGCCAACCTAAAGGCCATGCAGTGGAAACATGTCCCGATGATGCCCAGGTAGGGAAGAGAGTCACCAGGTCCAAATGAGGCCCAGATGGAGCATATTCAATAGGTCCATGTGATGCCCAGTTGAGGACCAGAGTCACCAGATCCAGGTGAGGTCCAGGAGGGACCACAGTCACAAGGTCCAGGTGAGGCGCTGGTGGCAACATGATTAACCAAGTCCAGGTGAGGTCAGGTGGCGACCAGTCACCACATCCTGGAGCGGACCAGCTAAGGACCAGATTCACCAAGCCCAAGTGAAGCCCAAGGGGTGTTCAGAGTCACCAGGTAAGGGTGAGGCCCAGAGGGGGAACCAGAGTAACCAGTTAATTTGAGGCCCAGAATGGGACCAGCGATCCCTAGTCAAAGTGAGGCCCAGGTGTGGAATAGAGTATCCAGGTCCCAATGATGCCTGGGTGAAGACCAGAGTCACTAGAGCCATGCAGGCCCAGATGGGGAACAGAATCACCAGGTCCTGGTGTGGCATAGACTAAGATCACAGTCAGCAGTATCAGGTGAGCCCCTTGTGGGAATCAGAGCCACTCTATCCCGCTGAGTCCCAGGTCCATGTGAGGCCCAGGTGAGGACCAGATTCATCAGGTCGAATTGAGGCATAGCTGGGGACAAGAGTCACCAGGTCTGGGTGCGGCCTAGGTGTGGCAAGATTCTGCAGTTTTGAGTTAGTTCAATGTGGGGATGAGAGACATCAGGTCCAGGTGAGGGCAAAGTGAGGACCAGAGTCACCAGATCCAGGTGAGGTCCATGTTGGACAGAGAGTCACCAGGTCCAGGAGAGTTCCAGGTGGGGACCAGAGTCACCAGATCCAGGTGAAGTCCAGGTGGGGACCAGAGTCACCAGATCCAGGTGAAGCCCAGGTGGTGACCAGAGTCACTAGGTCCAGATGAGGCCAGGTGAGGACCAGAGTTACCAGACACCTGAGGCCCCGGAGGGGATCAGTTGCAACAGGTCTACTTGAGGCCCAGGAGTAGAACACAGTAACAAGGGCCAGGTGAGTCCCCGGTGTTGACAAGAGCCACCAGGTCCAGGTGAGGCCCAGGTGGGGACCAGGATCACCAGGTCCAGGACAGGCTCTTGAAAGAACCAGAGTCAAAAGTTCGAGGTCAGGAGCAGGTTGCAACAAGGGTCAGCAGGTCCAAGTCAGGCCAAAGTGGGGTTAAGAGTCACTAGGGCACGGTGAGACCCAGAGGGGGACCAGAGTCAACTGGTCCAGGTGAGGTCCAGTTGTGGAACACAGCCACCAGGTCCCAATTTTCCCCAGTTGAGGACCATGGTCAACAAGGCCAGGTGAGGCCCAGATGGGGACCAGAGTCCCCAAATCCAGGTGAAGCCCAGGTGGGGACCACAGTCACCAGATCCAGGGTAGTCTCAGGTGCAGACCAGAATCACCAGGTCCAGGTGTGGTGCAGGTGGCAACCAAACTCACCAGGTCCCGGTGAGGCACTGGTGGGGAACAGAGTCACGAGGTACATGAGAAGCTAGAAACACATTGGATCCCTGGGTGGCGCAGCGGTTTGGCGCCTGCCTTTGGCCCAGGGCGCGATCCTGGAGACCAGGGATCGAATCCCACGTCGGGCTCCCGGTGCATGGAGCCTGCTTCTCCCTTTGCCTGTGTCTCTGCCTCTCTCTCTCTCTGTGACTATCATAAATAAATAAAAATTAAAAAAAAAAGAAGCTAGAAACACTACGGCCATCAGGTCCACATGATCTCCATGTGGGAATGAGAATCACCAGTTACAGGCGAGGACCAGGTGGGGATACGACTCACCATGTCCAGGTGAGACCCAGGTGGGAACAAGTGTGACCATATCCAGGTGTGGCCGAGGTAAAGACCAGAGTTAATAGGTCCGGCTGGGTCACTGTTAGTGAACAGTGTAACCATATCCTAATGCTACCCAGGTGGATAGCAGAGACACCAGGTCCTTGTGAGGCCCAAATGGGACCAGAGACATGAGGTCCAGGTGAGGTCCCGATGGGAACCACAGTCACCAGGTCAGATGAGGCCATGCTTAGGATCAGAGTCACAAGTTACAGGTGAGGCCCAGGTGGAGCCAGAGTCACCTGGTACAGAAGAGGCCAAAGTCAGGACCAGAGTTACCAGGATCAGGTCACTCCAAGTGGGAATAGAGTAACCATGTCCCGATGATGCCCAGGTAGAACCAGAGTCACCAGGTCCAGATGTGGCGCAGGTGGGGAGCATGTTCACTAGGTCCCGTTGAGGCCCAGTTGAGGTCAGAGTTACCAGGTCTAGTTGAGGCCTAGAGGGGTACCAGATTCACCTGGTCTGGTGACATCCAGACCAGAGTCCCCATGTCAGGCTGAGGCCCAGATGGGATCCAGAGTCATCATATCCAGGTGAGGCTCAGGTGTGGAACAGAGTATCCAGGTCATAATGTTCCACAGGTGAGCACCAGAGTCACGAGATCTTGGTGAGGCCCAGTTAGGATCAGAGTCACCAGTTCCAGGTGAGGCCAAAAAGGAGTCCACAGCAATCAGGTCCAGGTGGGGAAGAAAGTCAACAGGACAGGGTGAGGCACAGATGGGGACCAGATTCACCAGGACCAGGTGATTCCCAGGTGGTGACCAGAGTTACCAGTTCCAGGTGACCAACAGGTAAGGACCAGATTCACCAGGTCCAAGTGAGGCCCACGTGGGGACCTGTGTCACTAGGCATGGGTGAGGCCCAGGTGACAAACCCACTCACCAGGTCCAGGTGATGCCAACCTCCAGGCCATGCAGAGGAACCAGGTCCCAATGATGCCCAGGTAGGGACGATAGTTACCAGGTCCAGGTGAGGCCAACCTACAGGCCATGCAGTGGAACCATGTCCTGATGATGCCCAGGTAGGGACCAGAGTTACCAGGTCCAGGTGAGGCCAACCTGCAATCATGCAGTGGAACCATGTCCCGATGATGCCCAGGTAGGTACCAGAGTCACCAGGTCCAAATGAGGCCCAGATGGAGCATAGTCGCTAGGTCCAGGTGAGGCCCAGTTGAGGACCAGAGTCACCAGACCTGGTTGAGGCCCAGAGGGGTACCAGACTCCCCTGGTCCAGGTGACTTCCATATGGGGACCAGAGTCACCAGGTCAGGTTGATGCCCAGAGAGGTTCCAGAGTCATGATATCCAGGTGAGGCTCAGGTGTGGAACAGAGTCACCAGGTACCAATGATGCCCAGGTGAGGACCAGAGTCACCAGGTCTAGGTGACGCGCAGATAGGATCAGAGTCACCCGTTTCAGGTGAGGCCAAGAATGAGTCCACAGCAATCAGGTCCAGGTGGGGAACAAAGTCACCAGGACTGGGTATGGCCCAGATGCGGACCAGATTCACCAGGTCCCGGTGAGGCCCTGGTGGGGACCAGAGTCAAGAGGTACATGAGAAGCTCAAAACACTGCAGCCACCAGTTCCATATGAGTCCATGTGGGAACGAGAATCACCAGTTACACGTGAGGACCAGGTGGGGATCCGACTCACCATGTCCAGGTGAGAACCAGGTGGGAACCAGTGTCACCATGTTCAGGTGTGGCCCAGGTGAAGCCCAGAGCTAATAGGTCCGGCTGTGTCACTGTTAGTGAACAGTGTAACCATATCCTGATTTTACCCATGTGGGTACCAGAGACACCAGGTCCTGGTAAGGCCCAGGTGGGACCGGAGACATGAGGTCCAGGTGAGGTCCCGATGGGAAGCACAGTCACCAGGTCAGATGAGGCCATGCGTAGGATCAGAGTCACCAGTTACAGGTGAGGCCCAGGTGGAGCCAGAGTTACCTGGTACAGAAGAGTCCAAAGAGAGGACCAGAGTTACCAGGATCAGGTCATTCCCAGTGTGGAATAGAGTAACCATGTCCCGATGATGCCCAGGTAGGGACCAGAGTCACCAGGTCCAGATGAGGCCCAGATGGAGCATATTCACTAGGTCCAGGTGAGGCCCGGTTGAGGACCAGAGTCACCAGATCTGGTTGAGTCCTAGAGGGGTGCAAGAATCACCAGGTCCAGGTGACATCCAGATGGGGACCAGGGTCACCAGGTCAGGGTGAGGCCCAGAGAGGTTCCAGTGTCATCATGTTCAGGTGAGGCTCAGGTGTGGATCAGAGTCTCCAGGTACCAATGATGGGTAGTTGAGGACCAGAGTCACCAGGTTTGGGTGACAGTCAGATACGATCAGATTCACCCGTTTCAGGTGAGGCCAAGAAAGAGTCCACAGCAATCAGGTCCAGGTGGGGAAAAAAGTCACCAGGACTGGGTGAGGCACAGATGGGGACCAGATTCACCAGGTCCAGGTGAGAACCAGGTGGTGACCAGAGTCCCCGGGCCTGGGAAAGGACCAGGTAAGAACAAGATTCACCAGGTCCAAGAGGCCCAAGTGGAGACCTGAGTCACCAGGTATGGGTGAGGCCCAGGTGTCAACCCCACTCACCAGGTCCAGGCGAGCCCAACCTGCAGGCCAGAGTCACCAGATCCAGGTGAGGCCCTAGTGGGTACCGGAGTCACCACGAAAATGTGAGTCTACAAGTACACCACAGTCACCAGGTCCAGGTTTAGTTTATGTGGGAACGAGAGTCACCAGGTCCAGGTGAGACCCAGGTGGGGACCACAGTCACCAGGTCCAGATTGAGGCCTAGGTGGGGGAACCAGAGACATCAGGACCAGTTGAGGCCAAAGTGTGGAGCAAAGTTATCATGTCCAGGTGAGCCCCAGGTGGGGAACAGAGAAATCATGTCCCATTCATGCCAGGTGGGAAAAGAGTCACAAGGTACAGATGAGGTCTAATTGAGGAGTAGATTCACCAAATCCTGTTGAGGCCCAGTTTAGGACCAGTGTCCCCAGCTCCGGGTGAGTCCCAGAGGGGGATCAGAGTCACCCGGTTCTGGTGATATCCAGGTGGGGACCAGAGTCACCACGTCAGAGAGAAGCCCAGAGGGGGACGAGAATCACTAGGTCCAGGTGAGGCCCCGATGAGGAACTGAGAAACCAGTTTCCATGATGCCCATATGAGGACCTGAGTCACCAGGTCAAGGTGAGGCCAAACTGAGGACCAGAGTCACCAGATCCAGGTGAGGTGCATGTTGGAAAGAGAGTCGCCAGGTCCAGGAGAGGTCCAGGTGGGGACCAGAGTCACCAGATCCAGGTCAAGTCCCGGTGGGGACCAGTCACCAGATCGAGGTGAAGCCCAGGTGGGGAGCAGAGTCACTAGGTGCAGATGAGGCCCAGGTGAGGACCAGAGTTACCAGGTACACGTGAGGCCCCGGTGGGGATCAGAGGCAACAGGTCCATGTGAGGCCAGCTTGGGGACCATGGTCAACAGGTGTACTTGAGGCCCAGGTGTGGAACACTGTAACCAGGTCCAGGTGAGTCCCCAGTGGTGACAAGGGTCACCACGTCCAGGTGAGGCCCAGGTGGGGACCTGGATCACCAGGTCCAGGGGAGGCCCTTGAAAGAACCAGAGTCAACAGTTCGAGGTCAGGCGCAGGTGGCAACCAGGGTCAGCCGCTCGAAGTCAGGCCAAAGTGGGTTCACAGTGACTAGGGCACGGTGAGACCCAGAGGGGGACCAGAGACACCTGTCCAGGTGAGGTCCAGTTGTGGAACAGTCACCGGGTCCCAAATTTTGCCCAGTTGAGGACCATGGTCAAAAGGGCCAGGTGAGGCCCAGATGGGGACCGGGGTCCTCAATTCCAGGTGAAGCCCAGGTGGGGACCACAGTCACCAGATCCAGGGTAGCCTCAGGTGCAGACCAGAATCACCAGGTCCAGGTGAGGTGCAGGTGGCAACCACACTCACCAGGTCCCGGTGAGGCCCTGGTGGGGACCAGAGTCACGAGTTACATGAGAACCTAGAAACACTGCAGCCACCAGGTCCACAGGATGTCCATGTGGGAATGAGAATCTCCAGTTACAGGTGAGGACCAGGTGGGGATCCGACTTACAATGTCCAGGTGAGGCCCATGTGGGAACCAGTGTCACCATGTCCAGGTGTGGCCCAGGTGAAGACTAGAGTTAATAGGTCCGTCTGTGTCACTGTTAGTGAACAGTGTAACCATGTCCTGATACTACCCATGTGGGTACCAGAGACACCAGGTCCTGGTAAGGCCCAGGTGGGACCGGAGACATGAGGTCCAGGTGAGGTCCCGATGGGAACCACAGTCACCAGGTCAGGTGAGGCCATGCTTAGGATCAGAGTCACCAGTTACAGGTGAGGCCCAGGTGGAGCCACAGTCACCTAGTACACAAGAGGCCAAAGTCAAGACCAGAGTTACCAGGATTAGGTCAGTCCCAGTGGGGAATAGAGTAACCATGTCTCGATGATGCCCAGATAGAACCAGAGTCACCAGGTACAGATGAGGCACAGGTGTGGAGCATGTTCACTAGGTCCCCGTGAGGCCCAGTTGAGGACCAGAGTCACCAGGTCAAGTTGACGCCTAGAGGGATACCAGATTCACCTAGTCTAGGTGACATCCGGATGGGGACCAGAGTCATCATGTCAGGGTGAGGCTCAGGTGTGGAACAGAGTATCCAGGTCATAATGGTCCATAGGTGAGGACCAGAGTCACCAGATATGGGTGAGGCCCAGTTAGATTCAGAGTCACCAGTTCCAGGTGAGGCCAAGAAGGAGTCTAAAGCAATCAAGTCCAGGTGGGTTGATAAAGTCACCAGGACTGGATGAGGACCAGATGGGGACAAGATTAACCAGGTTCATGTGATTCCCAAGTGGTGACCCGAGTTAGGAGTTCCGGGTGAGGACCAGGTAAGACCAGATTCACAAGGTCCAAGTGAAACCCACGTGGGGACCTGTGTCACCAGGCTTGGGTGAGGCCAAGGTGACAACGCCACTCACCAGGTCCAGGTGAGGCCAACATGCAGGCCATGCAGAGGAACCATGTCCCGATGATGCCCAGATAGGGAACAGAGTCACCAGATCCAAAGGAGGCCCAGACGGAGCATATTCACTAGCTCCAGGTGAGGCCCAGTTGAGGACCAGAGTCAACAGAAGTGGTTGAGGCAGAGAGGGGTATCAGAATCACCTGGTCCAGGTGACATCCAGATGGAGACCAGAGTCAGCAGGCAGGGTTAGGCCCAGAGTGGTTCGAGAGTCCAGAGCCTCATGTCCAGGTGAGGCTCAGGTGTGAAACAGAGTCACCAGGTACCAATGATTCCCTGGTGAGGACAGAGTCACCAGGTCTGGGTGACGCGCAGATAGGATCAGAGTCACCAGTTCCAGGTGAGGCCAAGAAAGAGATCACAGCAATCAGGTCCAGGTGGGGAACAAAGTCACCAGGACTGGGTGAGGCTCAGATGGGGACCAGATTCACCAGGTCTAGGTGAAGCCCAGGTGGTGACCAGTGTCCCCGGGTCTAGGAAAGGACCAAGTAAGGACCAGATTCACCAGGTAGAAGAGGCCCACGTGGGGACCTGAGTCACCAGGTATGGGTGAGGCCCAGGTGGCGACCCCACTCACCAGGTCCAGGTGAGGC
Organism: Canis lupus familiaris; assembly: GCF_011100685.1. Lineage (NCBI taxonomy): Eukaryota > Metazoa > Chordata > Mammalia > Carnivora > Canidae > Canis > Canis lupus. The sequence continues at coordinate 48,550 of NW_023330727.1, read as the reverse complement.
AAACCTGCAGGCCAGAGTCACCAGATACAGGTGAGGCCCTAGCGGGGACCAGAGTCACCATGTAAATGTGAGTCTACGAGAAGACCACAGTCACCAGGTCCAGGTGTGGTTCATGTGGGAACGAGAGTCACCAGATCCAGGTGAGACCCAGGTGGGGACCACAGTCACCAGGTCCAGATTGAGGCCTAGGTGGGGGGACCAGAGTCATCAGGACCAGTTGAGGCCAAAGTGTGGAGCAAAATTATCATGTCCAGTTGAGGCCCAGGTGGGGAACAGAATAATCATTTCCCATTGATGCCAGGTGGGAAGAGTCACAAGGTCCAGAAGAGGCCTAAGTGAGGAGTAGATTCACCAGGTCCTGTTGAGGCCCAGTTGAGGAACAGTGTCCCCAGGTCCGGTTGAGTCCCAGATGGGGACCAGATTCACCCGGTTCTGGTGATATCCAGGTGGGGACCAGAGTCACCACGTCATGGTGAGGCCCAGAGGGGCCGAGAATCACTAGGTCGAAGTGAGGCCCCGATGTGGAACTGAGAACCCAGGTCCCATGATGCCCATATGAGGACCTGAGTCACCAGGTCCAGGAGAGGTCCCTGTGGGAACCAGTCACCTCATCCAGGTGAGGCCCAGGTGGGACCACAGTCACCAGGTCCAGGTGAGGCCCAGGTATATAAGAGAGTATCCAGGTCCTAATGATGCCCAGGGATGGACCAGAGTCAACAGGTCCAGGAGAGGCCCAAATATGGATCAGAGTCATTGTGTTCCAGGGGAGGCCAGATGGAGATCACAGGAACCAGGTAAAGGAGAGCCCCATATGGGAACCAGAGCCACAAGATCCAGGTGAGGTCCAGGTGGGACCACAGTCACAGGTCCATTTGAGGCACAGGTGGCAACAGGATTCACCAAGTCCAGGTAGGCCCAGGTGGCGACCAATCACCAGATCCAGGTGAGGACCAGCTAAAGACCAGACTCACCAGGCCCAAGTGAAGCCCAAGGGGTGACCAGAGTCACCAAGTAAGGGTGAGGCCCAGAGGGGGAACCAGGGTAACCATTTAGTTTGAGGCCCAGAATGGGACCAGAAATCTCTGGTCAAAGTGAGACCCAGATGTGGAATAGAGTATCCAGGTCCCAATGATGCCTGGGTGAGGACCAGAGTCACTAGCGACATGCAGGCCCAGATGTGGAACAGAATAACTAGGTACTGGTGAGGCATAGAATAAGACCACAGTCAGCAGTAACAGGTGAGCCCCTTGTGGGAGCCAGAGCCACTCTATCCAGCTGAGTCCCAGGTCCATGTGAGGCCCTCGTGAGGACTAGATTCATCAGGTCGAATTGAGGCATAGTTGGGGACAAGAGTCATCAGGTCTGGGGGCGGCCTAGATCGGGCAAGATTCGGTAGTTCTGAGTTAGGTCAAAGTGGGGATGAGAGACACCAGGTCCTGGTGAGGCCATACTGAGGACCAGAGTCACCAGATCCAGGTGAGGTCCATGTGGGGACCAGGGTCACCAGATCCAGGTGAATTCCAGGTGGGGACCAGAGTCACCAGATCCAGGTGAAGCCCAGATGGGGACCAGAGTCACTAGGTCCAGATGAGGCCCAGGTGAGGACCAGAGTTACCAGGTACACATGAGGCCCTTGTGGAGATCAGAGGCAACACGTCCATGTGAGTCTGGCTTCGGGACCATGGTGAACAGGTCTACTTGAGACCCAGGAGTGGAACACAGCAAGCAGGTCCAGGTGAGTCCCCGGTGGTGACAAGAGTCACTACGTCCAGGTGAGGCCCAGGTGGGGACCAGGATCACCAGGTACAGGGGAGGCCCTTGAAAGAACCAGAGTCAACAGTTCGAGGTCAGGCGTAGGTGGCAACCAGGGTCAGCAGGTCCCAGTAAAGCCAAAGTGGGGTTCACAGTCACTAGTGCATGGTGAGTCCCAGAGAGGAACCAGAGTCACATGGTCCAGGTGAGGTCCAGTTGTGGAACACACTCACCTGGTCCCCATTTTGCCCAGTTGAGGACAGTGGTCAACAGGGCCAGGTGAGGCCCAGATGGGGACCGGAGTCCTCAAATCCAGGTGAAGCCCAGGTGGGGACCACAGTCACCAGATCCAGGGTAGTCTCAGGTGCAGAGCAGAATCACGAAGTCCAGGTGAGGTGCAGGTGTCAACCACACTCACCAGGTCCCAGTGAGGCCCTGGAGGAGACAGAGTCACGAGGTACATGAGAAACTAGAAACTCTGCAGCAACCAGGTCCACATGATGTCCATATGGGAACGTGAATCACCAGTTACAGGTGAGGGCCAGGTGGGGATCCGACTCACCATGTCCAGGTGAGACCCAGGTGGGAACCAGTGTCACCATGTCCAGGTGTGGCCCTGGTGTAGACCAGAGTTAATAGGTCCGGCTGGGTCACTGTTAGTGAACAGTGTACCCATATCCTGATGCTACCCAGGTGGGTACCAGAGACACCAGGTCCTGGTGAGGCCCAGGTGGAACCAGAGACCTGAGGTCCAGGTGAGGTCCCGATGGGAACCACAGTCACCAGGTCAGGTGAGGCCATGCTTAGGATTAGAGTCACAAGTTACAGGTGAGGTCCAGGTGGATCCAGAGTCACCTGGTACAGAAGAGGCCAAAGTCAGGATCAGAGTTACCAGAACCAGGTCAGTCCCAGTGGGGAATACAGTAACCATTTCCCGAGGATGCCCAGGTAAAACCAGAGTCACCATGCCCAGAAGCGGCGCAGATGGGTAGCATATTCACTAGGTTCCGGTGAGGCCCAGTTGAGGACCAGTGTCACGAGGTCAAGTTGAGGCCTAGAGGGGTACCAGATTCACCTGGTCTAGGTGAAATCCAGATGGGGACCAGAGTCACCATGTCAGGCTGAGGCCCAGAGGGGATCCAGATTCAACATGTCCAGGTGAGGCTCACGTGTGGAACAGTGTATCCAGTTCATAATGGTCCACAGGTGAGGACCAGAGTCACCAGATCTGGGTGAGGCCCAGTTAGTATCAGAGTCACCAGTTCCAGGTGAGCCCCAGAAGGTGTCCACAGCAATCAGGTCCAGGTGGGGAACAAAGTCACAAGGACTGGGTGAGGCCCAGATGGGGACCAGATTCACCAGGTCCAGGTGAGAACCAGGTGGTGACCAGAGTCCCCGGGTCTGGGTTAGGACCAGATAAGGACCAGATTCACCAGGTCCAAGAGGCCCACGTGGGGACCTGAGTCATCAGGTACGGGTTAGGCCCAGGTGGCAACCGCACTCACCAGGTCCATGTGAGACCAACCTGCAGACCAGAGTCACCAGATCCAGGAGAGGCTCTAGTGGGGACCGGAGTCACCAGGTAAATGTGAGTCTACAAGAAAACCAGTAACCAGGTCCAGGTGTATTACAGGTGGGAACGAGATCAACAGTTCCAGGTGAGACCCAGGTGAGGACCACAGTCACCAGGTCCACATTGAGGCCTAATGGGGGGACCAGAGTCATCAGGACCAGTTGAGACCAAAGTGCGGAGCAAAGTTATCATGTCCAGGTGAGGCCCAGGTGGGGAACAGAGTAACCATGTCCCATTGATGCCAGGTGGGAAAAGAGTCACAAGGTCTAGACGAGGCCTAAGTGAGGAGTAGATTCACCAGGTCCTGTTGAGGCCCAGTTGAAGATAAATATCCCAAGCTCTGGGTGAGTCCCAGAGGTGGAACAGACTCACACGGTTCTGGTGATATCCAGGTGGGGACCAGAGTCACCACGTCAGGGTGAGGTCCAGAGGGGGACGAGAATCACTAGGTCTAGGTGAGGCCCCGATGTGGAACTCAGAAACCAGGTCCCATGATGCCCATATGAGGACTTGAGTCACCAGGTCCAGGTGAGGTCCCTGTGGGAACGAGTCACCTCGTCCCGGTGAGGGCCAGGTGGGACCACAGTCACCAGGTCCCTGTGAGGCCCAGTTATATAAGAGTATCCAGCTCCCAAAGATGCCCAGGTAAGGACCAGAGTCAACAGGTCCAGTAGAGGTTCAAATATGGATCAGAGTCATTGTGTTTCAGCTGAGGCAGATGGAGACCACAGGAACCAGGTCCAGGAGACCCCCATATGGGAACCAGACCCACCAGATCCAGGTGAGGTCCAGGTGGGACCACAGTCACAAGGTCCTGGTGAGGCGCAGGTGGCAACAGGATTCACCAAGTCCAGGTGAGGACCAGGTGGCGACCAGTCACCACATCCAGGTGCGGACCTGCTAAGGACCAGATTCACCAGGCCCAAGTGAAGCCCAAGGGGTGACCAGAGTCACCAGGTAAGGGTGAGTCCCAGAGGGGGAACCAGAGTAACCAGTTTAGTTTGAGGCCCAGAATGGGACCAGAGGTCCCTGGTCAGAGTGAGTCCCAGATGTGGAATAGAGTATCCAGGTCCCAGTGATGCCTGGGTGAGGACCAGAGTCACTAGGACCATGCAGGCCCATATGGGATACAGAATCACTAGGTCCTGGTGAGGCATAGAATAAAACCACATTCACCAGTATCAGGTGAACCCAATGTGGGAACCAGAGCCACTCTATCCAGCTGAGTAGCAGGTCCATGTGAGGCCCACGTGAGGACCAGATTCATCAGGTCTAATTGAGGCATAGCTGGGGACAAGAGTCACCAGGTATGGGTGCGGCCTAATTGGGGCAAGATTCAGCAGTTCTGAGTTAGGTCAAAGTGGGGACGAGAGACGCCAGGTCCAGGTGAGGCCAAACTGAGGACCAGAGGCACCAGATCCAGGTGAGGTCCATGTTTGAAAGAGAGTCACCAGGTCCAGCAGAGGTACAGTTGGAGACCAGAATCACCAGATCCAGGTGAAGTCCAGGTGGGGACCAGAGTCACCAGATCCAGGTGAAGCCCAGGTGGGGACCAGAGTCACTAGGTCCAGATGACGCCCAGTTGAGGACCAGAGTTACAAGGTACACGTGAGGTCCCGGTGGGGATTAGAGGCAACAGGTCCATGTGAGGCCGGTTTGGGGACCATGGTCAACATGTCTACTTGAGGCCCAGGTGTGGAACACAGTAAGCAGGTCCAGGTGAGTCCCCGGTTGGGACAAGTGTCACCACGTCCAGTTGAGGAGCAGGTGGGGACAAGGATCACCAGGTACAGGGGAGGCCCTTGAAAGAACCAGAGTCAACAGTTCGAGGTCTGGCGTAGGTGGCAACCAGGGTCAGCAGGTCCAAGTCAGGCCAAAGTGGGGTTCACAGTCTCTAGGGCACGGTGACACCCAGAGGGGGACCAGAGTGACCTGGTCGAGATGAGGTCCAGTTGTGGAACACAGTCACCATGTCCCAATATTGCCCAGTTGAGGACCATGGTCAAAAGGGCCATGTGAGACACAGATGGGGACCGGAGTCCCCAAAAACAGGTGAAGCCCAGGTGGGGAACAGAGTCACCAGATCCAGGGTAGTCTCAGGTGCAGACCAGAATCACCAGGTCCAGGTGAGGTGCAGGTGGCAACCACACTCACCAGGTCCCGGTGAGGCCCTGGTGGGGACCAGAGTCACGAGGTACATGAGAAGCTAGAAACACTGCAGACACCAGGTCCACATGATGTCCATGTGGGAACGAGAATCACCAGTTACAGGTGAGGACCAGGTGGGGATCCGACACACCATGTCCAGGTGAGACCCTGGTGGGAACCAGTGACACCCTGTCCAGGTGTGGCCCAGGTGAAGACCAGAGTTAATAGTTCCGCCTGGGTCACTGTTAGTGAACAGTGTAACCATATCCTGATGCTACCCTGGTGGGTACCAGAGACACCAGGTCCTGGTGAGGGTCAGGAGGGACCAGAGACATGAGGTCCAGGTGAGGTTCCATTGGGAACGACAGTCACCAGGTCTGGTGAGGCCATGCTTAGGATCAGAGTCACCAGCTAGAGGCGAGAACCAGGTGGAGCCAGAGTCACCTGGGACAGAAGAGGCCAAGGTCAGGACCAGAGTTACCAGGATCAGGTCAGTACCAGTGGGGAATAGAGTAACCATGTCCCGATGATGCCCAGGTAGAACCAGAGTCACCAGGTCCAGATGAGGCGCAGGTGGGGAGCATATTCACTAGGTCCCGGTGAGGCCCATTTGAGGACCAAAATGCCCAGGTCTAGTTGAGGCCTACAGGGGTACCAGATTCACCTGGTCTAGGTGACATCCAGATGGGGACCAGAGTCACGATGTCAGGTGAGGCCCAGAGGGGATCCAGAGTCATCATGTCCAGTGAGGGTCAGGTGTGGAACAGAGTATCCAGGTCATAATGGTCCACAGGTGAAGACCAGAGTCACCAGATCTGGGTGAGGCCCACATAGCATCAGACTCACCAGTACCAGGTGAGGCCAAGAATTGTCCACAGCAATCAGGTCCCGGTGGGGAACAAAGTCACCAGGACTTGGTGAGGCCCAGATGGGGACCAGATTCACCAGGTCCCGGTGATTCCCAGGTGGTGACCACAGTTACCATTTCCGGGTGAGGACCAGGTAAGGTCCAGATTCACCAGGTCCAAGTGAGGCCCACGTGGGGACCTGTGTCACCGGTATGGGTGAAGCCCAGATGTCAACCCCACTCACCAGGTCCAGGGGAGGCCAACCTTCCGGCCATGCAGAGGAACGGTGTCCCGATAATGCCCAGCTATGGACCAGAGTTACGAGTTGCAGGTGAGGCCCTAATGGGGACCAGAGTCACCAGGTAAATGTGAGTCTACAAGAACACCACAGTCACCAGGTCCTGGTGTGGTTCATGTGGGAACGAGAGTCACCAGGTCCAGGTGAGACCCAGGTGGGGACCACAGTCAACAAGTCCAGATTGAGGACTAGGTGGGGGACCAGAGTCATCAGGACCAGTTGAGGCCAAAGTGCGGAGCAAATTATCATGTCCAGGTGAGCCCCAGGTGGGGAACAGAGTAACCATGTCCCATTGATGCCAGGTCGGAAAAGAGTCACAAGGTCCAGACGAGGCCTAAGTGAGGAGTAGATTCACCAGGTTCTGTTGAGGCCCAGTTGAGGAGCAGTGTCCCCAGCTCCGGGTGAGTCCCAGAGGGGGACCAGAGTCACCTGGTTCTGGTGATATCCAGCTGGAGACCAGAGTCACCACGTCAGGGTGAGGCCTAGAGTGGGACGAGTATCACTAGGTCCAGGTGAGGCCCCGATGTGGAACTGAGAAACCAGGTCCCATGATGCCCATATGAGGATCTGAGTCACCAGGTCCAGGTGAGATCCCTGTTGGAACCAGGCACCTCGTCCAAGTTAGGCCCAGGTGGGACCACATTCACCAGGTCCAGGTGAGGCCCAGGTAAATAAGTGAGTATCCAAGTCCCAATGAGGCCAGGTAAGGACCAGAGACAACAGATCCAGGAAAGGCCCAAATATGGATCAGAATCATTGTGTTCCAGGTGAGGCCAGATGGAGACCACAGGAACCAGGTCCAGGAGAGACCAATATGGGAACCAGAGCCACCAGATCCATGTGAGTTCCAGATGGGAACACAGTCACAAGGTCCAGGTGAGTCGAAACTGGCAACAGGATTCACCAAGTCCAGGGGAGGCCCAGGTGGCGACCAGTCACGACATCCAGGTGCGGACCATCTAAGGTCCAGATTCACCAGGCCCAAGGGAAGTCAAAGGGGTGACCAGAGTCACCAGGTAAGGGTGAGGCCCAGATGGGTAACCAGAGTAACCAGTTTAGTTTGAGGCCCAGAATGGGACCAGAGGTCCCTGGTCAGAGTGAGGCCCAGGTGTGGAATAGAGTATCCAGGGTGAGGATCATTGGGTCCATCACCCAATGATGCCTGGGTGAGGACCAGAGGCACTAGGGCCATGCAGGCCCAGATGGGGAACAGAATCACTACGTCCTGGTGAGGCATAGAATAAGACCACAGTCAGCAGTATCAGGTGTGCCCCTTGTGGGAACTAGAGCCACTTTATCCAGCTGAGTCCCAGGTACATGTTAGGCACACGTGAGGACCAGATTATTCAGGGTGAATTGAGGCATAGCTAGGGACAAGAGTCACCAGGTCTGGGTGCAGCCTAGGTGGGGCAAGATTCAGCAGTTCTGAGTTAGGTCAAAGTGGGGACGAGAGACACCAAGTCCAGGTGAGGCCAAACTGAGGACCAGATTCACCAGATCCACATGAGGTCCATGTTGGAAAGGAGTAAACAGGTCCAGGAGAGGTCCTGGGGTGGACCAGAGTCACCAGATCCAGGTGAAGTCCAGGTGGGAACCAGAGTCACTAGGTCCAGATGAGGCCCAGGTGAGGACCAGAGTTACCAGGTACACGTGAGGCCCCGGTGGGGATCAGAGGCAACATGTCCATGTGAGTCTGGCTTGGGGACCATGGTCAACAGGTCTACTTGAGGACCAGGTGTGGAACACAGTAAGCAGGTCCCGGTGAGGCCCCGGTGGTGACAAGTGTCACCACGTCCAGGTGAGACCCAGGTGGGGACCAGGATCACCAGGTCCAGGGGAGGCCCTTGAAAGAACCAGAGTCAACAGTTCGAGGTCAGGCGCAGGTGGCAACCAGGGTCAGCAGGTCCAAGTCAGGCCAAAGTGGGGTTCACAGTCACTAGGACATGGTGACACCCAGAGGGGGACCAGAGTCACTTGGTCCAGGTGAGGCCACTTGTGGAACACAGTCACCGGGTCCCAATTTTGCCCAGTTGAGGAAAACCCCACTCACCAGTTCCAGGTGAGGCCAACCTGCAGGCCATGCAGTGGAACCATATCCCGATGATGCCCAGGTAGGGACCAGAGTCACCAGGTCCATATAAGGCCCAGATGGAACATATTCACTAGGTCCAGGTGAGGCCCAGTTGAGGACCAGTTTCACCATATCTACTTGAGTCTTAGAAGGGTACCAGAATCACCTGGTCCAGGTGATATCCAGATGGGGACGAGAGTCACCAGGTCAGGGGGAGGCTCAGAGTGGTTCCAGAGTCATCGGGTCCAGGTGAGGCTCAGGTGTGGAAGAGAGTCACCAGGTACCAATGATGCCCAGGTGAGGACCAGAGTCACCAGATCTGGGTGAGGCGCAGATAGGATCAGAGTCACCAGTTGCAGGTGAGGCCAAGAAAGAGTTCACAGCAATCAGGTCCAGGTGGGGAACAAAGTCACCAGACCAGGGTGAGACCCACATGGGGACCAGATTCACCAGGTCCAGGTGAGTCCCAGGTGGGGATAGAGTCCCCGGGTCTCGGAAAGGACCAGGTAACGACCAGATTCACCAGGTCCAAGAGGCTCACGTGGGGACCTGAGTCACCAGCTATGTGTGAGGCCTAGGTGGCAACCCCACTCTCCAGGTCTAGGTGAGGCAAACCGGCGGGCCAGAGTCACCAGATCCAGGTGAGGCCCTATTGGGGACTGGAGTCACCAGGTACATGTGAGTATACAAGAACACCACAGTCACCAGGTCCAGGTGTGGTTCATCTGGTGAAGTGAAGCCCAAAGGGTGACCAGAGTTACCAGGTAAGGGTGAGGCCCAAAGGGGAACCAGTAACTAGTTTAGTTTGAGTCCCAGAATGGGACGAGAGTTCCATGGTCAATGTGAGGCACAGGTGTGGAATAGAGTATCCAGGTCCTAATGATTCCTGGGTGAGGACCAGAGTCACTAGGGCCATGCAGGCCCAGATGGGAACAGAATCGCTAGGACTAGGTGAGGCATAGAATAAGACCACAGTCAGCTATATCAGGTGAGCCCCTTGTGGGAACCAGAGCCACTCTATCCAGCTGAGTCCCAGGTCCATGTGAGGCCCACGTGAGGAGCAGATTCATCAGATCGAATTGAGGCATAGCTGGGGACAAGAGTCACCAAGTCTGGGTGCGGCTGAGATGGGGCAAGATTCAGCAGTTCTGAGTTAGGTCAAAGTGGGGACGAGAGATGTCAGATCCAGATGAGGCCAAACTGAGGACCAGAGTCACCTGATGCAGGTCAGCTCCAGGTGTGGACCAGAGTCAGAAGATCCAGGTGAAGTCCAGGTGGGGACCAGAGTCACCAGATCCAGGTGAAGCCCAGGTAGGGACCAGAGTCGCTAGGTCCAGATGAGACCCAGATGAGGACCAGAGTTACCAGATACACGTGAAGCCCCGGTGGGGATCAGAGGCAACATGTCCATGTGAGGCTGGCTTGGGGACCATGGTCAACAGGTCTACTTGAGGCCCAAGTGTGGAACACCGTAAGCAGGTCCAGGTGAGTTCCCGGTGGTGACAAGAGTCCCCAGGTCCAGGTCAGGCCCATGTGGGCACCAGGATCACCACGTCCAGGGGAGGCCCTTGAAAGAACCAGAGTCAACAGTTCGAGGTCAGGCGCAGGTGGCAACCATGGTCAGGAGGTCCAAGTCAGGCCAAAGTGGGGTTCACAGTCACTAGGGCACGGTGACACCCAGAGGGGGACCAGAGTCACCTGGTCCAGGTGAGGTCCAGTTGTGGATCACAGTCACCGGGTCCCAATTTTGTCCAGTTGAGGACCATGGTCAACAGGGCCAGGTGAGCCTCACATGGGAACGAGAGCCCAAAATCCAGGTGAAGCCCAGGTGGGGACAACAGTCACCAGATCCAGGGTAGTCTCAGGCGCAGACCAGAATCACCAGGTCCAGGTGAGGTGCAGGTGGCAACCACACACAACAGGTACCGGTGAGGCCCTGGTGGGGACCAGAGTCACGAGGTACATGAGAAGCTAGAAACACTGCAGCCACCAGATCCACATGATGTCCATGTGGGAACGAGAATCACCAGTTACAGGTGAGGATAAGGCAGGGATCCGAATCACATGTCCACGTAGACCCAAGAGGGAACCAGTGCCACCATGTCCAGGTGTGGCCCAGGTGAAGACCAGAGTTAATAGGTCCGGCTGGGTCACTGTTAGTGAAGAGTGTAACCATATCCTGATGCTACCCAGGTGGGTACAAGAGACACCAGGTCCTGGTGAGGCCCAGGTGGGACCAGAGACATGAGGACCAGAGACATGAGGACCAGAGACATGAGGTCCCGATGGGAAACACAGACACCAGGTCAGGTGAGGCCATGCTTAGGATCCGAGTCACCAGTTACAGGTGAGGCCCAGGTGGAGCCATAGTCACCAGGTCCAGATGAGGCGAAGGTGGGGAGCATATTCACTATGTCCCGTTGAGGCCCAGTAGAGGACCAGAGTCACCAGGTCTAGTTGAGGCATAGAGGGGTACCAGATTCACCTGGACTAGGTGCCTTCCAGATGGGGACCAGAGTCACCATGTCAGGGAGAGGCCCAGAGGGGATCCAGAGTCATCATGTCCAGGTGAGTCTCAGGTGTGGAACAGAGTATCCAGGTCATAATGGTCCACAGGTGAGGACCAGAGTCAACAGATCTGGGTGAGGCCCAGTTAGGATCAGAGTCAACAGTTCCAGGTGAGGCTAAGAAGGAGTCCATAGCAATCAGGTCCAGGTGGGGAAAAAAGTCACGAGGACTGGGTGAGGCCCAGATGGAGACACAGATTCACCAGGTCCAAGTGATTCCCAGGTGGTGACCAGAGTTACCAGATTCACCAGGTCCAGGTGATTCCCAGGTGGTGACCAGAATTACCAGATACACCAGGTCCAAGTCAGGCCCACGTAGGGGCCTGTGTCACCAGGTATGCGTGAGGCCCAAGTGGCAACCCCACTCACCAGGTCCAGGTGAGGCCTACCTGCAGGCCATGCAAAGTAACCGGGTCCCGATAATGCCAAGGTAGGGACCAGAGTTACCAGGTCCAGGGGAGGACACCTGCAGGCCATGCAGTGGAACCAGGTCCCCATGATGCCCAGGTAGGGACCAGAGTAACCAGGTCCAAATGAGGCCAAGATGGAGCATATTCACTAAGTCCAGCCGAGTACCAGTTGAGGACCAGAGACACCAGATCTAGTTGAGGCCTAGAGGAGAACCAGAATCACCTGGTCCAGGTGACATCCAGATGGGGACCAGAGTCACCAGGTCAGGATGAGGCCCAGAGAGGTTTCAGAGTCATCATGTCCAGGTGAGGCTCAGGTGTGGAACAGAGTCACCAGGTACCAATGATTCCCAGGTGAGGACCTAGATTCACCAGGCCTGAGTCACGCGCAGAGAGGATAAGAGTCACCAGTTCCAGGTGAGGCCAAGAAATAGTCCAAAGCAATCAGCTCCAGGTGGGGAACAAAGTCACCAGGACTGGGTGAGGCCCAGATGGGGACCAGATTCACCAGGTCCAGGTGATTCCCAGGTGGTGACAAGGGTTACCTGTTCCGGGTGAGGACCAGGTAAGGACCAGATTCACCAGGTCCAAGTGAGGCCCACGTGAGACCTGTGTCACCAGGTATGGGTGAGGCCCAGATGGCAAGCCCACTCTCCAGGTCCAGGTGAGGCCTATCTGCAGGCCATGCAGAGGAACCGTGTCCCGATGATGCCCAGGTAGGGACCAGAGGTACGAGGTCCAGGTGACGCCAACCTGCAGGCCATGCAGAGGAACCGTGTCCCGATGATGCCCAGGTAGGGACCAGAGTTACCAGGTCAAGAAGAGGCCAACCTGCAGACCATTATGTGGAACCATGTCCCGATGTTGCCCACGTAGGGACCAGAGTCACCAGGTCCAAATGAGGCACAGATGGAGCATATTCACTAGGTCCAGGTGAGGCCCAGTTGAGGACCAGAGGCCCCAGATCTGGTTGAGGCTCAGAGGGGTACCTGATTCACCTGGTCTAGGTGACATCCAGATGGGGACCAGAGTCACCATGTCGGGGTGAGGCCCAGAGGGGATCCAGAGTCATCATGTCCAGGTGAGGCTCAGGTGTGGAACAGAGTATCCAGGTCATAATTGTCCGAAGGTGAGGACCAGAGTCACCAGATCTGGGAAAGGCCCAGTTAGGATCAGAGTTACCACTTCCAGGTGAGGCCAAGAAGGTGTCCACAGCAATCAGGTCCAGGTGGGGAACAAAGTCACCAGGTCTAGGTGATTCCCAGGTGGTGACCAGATTTACCAGTTCCGGGTGAGGACTAGGTAAGGACCAAATTCACCAGGTCCAAGTGAGGCCCACGTGGGGACCTGTGTCACCAGGCATGGGTAAGACCCAGGTGGGAACTCCACTCACCAGGTCAAGATGAGGCCTACCTGCAGGCCATGCTGAGGAACCATGTCCTGATGATGCCCAGCTAGGGACCAGAGTTACCAGGTCCAGGTGAGGCAAACCAGCAGGCCATGCAGTGGAACCATTTCCCGATAATGCCCAGTGAGTGACCAGAGTCACCATGTCCAAATGAGGCCCAGATGGAGCATATTCACTAGGTCCAGATGAGGCCCAGTTGAGGACAAGAGTCACCAGAACTGGTTGAGGCCTAGAGGGGTTCCAAAATCCCCTGGTCCAGGTGACATCCAGATGGGGACCAGATCACCAGGTCAGGGTGAGGTCCAGAGAGGTCCCAGAGACATCATGTCCAGGTGAGGCTCAGGTGTGGAACAGAGTAACCAGGTACCAATGATGCCCAGGTGAGGACCAGAGTCACCAGGTCTCGGTGACGCACAGATAGGATCAGAGTCACCTGTTCCAAGTGAGGCCAAGAAAGAGTCCAGAGCAATCAGTTCAGGTGGGAAACATAGTCACCAAGACTGGGTTAGGCCCAGATGGGGACCAGATTCACCAGGTCCACATGAGGCCCAGGTTGTGACCAGATTCCCCGGGTCTGGGAGAAGACCAGGTAAGGGCCAGATTCACCAGGTCCAAGAGGCCCACGTGGGGACCTGAGTCCAGGTATGTGTGAGGCCCAGGTGGCATCCCACTAACCAAGTCCAGGTGAGGCCAACCTGCAGGCCAGAGCCACCAGATCCAGGTTAGGCCCTAGTGGGGACCGGAGTCACCAGGTAAATGTGAGTCTACAAGTACACCACAGTCACCAGGTCCAGGTGTGGTTCATGTGGGAACGAGAGTCACCAGGTCCAGGTGAGACCCACGTGGGGACGACAGTCTCCAGGTCCAGATTGAGGCCTCGGTTGGGGGACCAAGGTCATCAGGACCAGTTGAGGCCAAAGTTCGGAGCAAAGTTATCATGTCCATGTGAGGCCCAGGTGCGGAACAGAGTAACCATGTCCTATTGTTGCCAGGTGGGAAAAGAGTCACAAGGTCCAGACGAGGCCTAAGTGAGGAGTAGATTCACCAGGTCCTGTTGAGGCCGAGTTGAGGACCAGTGACCCCAGCTCCGGGTGAGTCCCGAGGGGGACCAGAGCCACCCGGTTCTGGTGATATCCAGGGGGGGACCAGAGTCAGCACGTCAGGGTGAGGCCCAGAGGGGAACGAGAATCACTAGGTCCAGGTGAGGCCCCGATGTGGAACTCAGAAACCAGGTCCCATGATATCCATATGAGGACCTGAGTCACCAGATCCAGGTGAGGTCCCTGTGGGAACCAGTCACCTCGTCCAGGTGAGGCCCAGGTGGGAACACAGTCACAAGGTCCAGGTGAGGCCCTAGTATATAAGAGAGTATCCAGGTCCCAATGATGCCCAGGTAAGGACAAGAGTCAACAGGTCCAGGAGAGGACCAAATATGGATCAGAGTCATTGTGTTCCAGGTGAGGCCAGATGGAGACCACAGGAACCAGGTCCAGGAGAGCCCCATATGTGAACCAGAGCCACCAGATCCAGGTGAGGTCCAGGTGGGACCACAGTCACAAGGTCCTGGTGAGGTGCAGGTGGCAACAGGATTCACCAAGTCCAGGTGAGACCCAGGTGGCGACCAGTCACCAGATCCAGGTGCGGACCAGCTAAGGACCAGATTCACCAAGTGAAGTCCATGTTGGAAAGAGCGTCAACAGTTCCAGGTGAAACCCAGGTGGGGACCAGAGCCACCAGTTCCAGGTGAAGCCCAGGTGGGGACCAGAGTCACTAGGTCCAGATGAGGCCCAGGTGAGGACCAGAGTTACCAGGTACACGTGAGGCCCCGGTGGGGATTAGAGTCAATATGTCCATGTGAGCCCGGCATGGGGACCATGGTCAACAGGTCTAATTGAGGCCGAGGTGTGGAACACAGTAAGCAGGTCCAGGTGAGTCCGCGGTGGTGTCTAGAGTCACCACGTCCACGTGAGGCCCAGGTGGGGACCAGGATCACCAGGTACAGGGGAGGCCCTTGAAAGAACCAGAGTCAACAGTTCGAGGTCAGGCGCAGGTGGCAACCAGGGTCAGCAGGTCCAAGTCAGGCCAAAGTGGGGTTCACAGTCACGAAGGCACGGTGAGACCCAGAGGGGGACCAGAGTCATGTGGTCCAGGAGAGGTCCAGTTGTGGAACACAGTCACCGGGTCCCAATTTTGCCCAGTTGAGGACCATGGCCAACAGGTACAGTTGAGGCCCGGATGGGGACCGGAGTCCCCAAATCCGGGTGAAGCCCAGGTGGGGACCACAGTCACCAGATCCAGGGTACTCTCAGGTGCAGACCAGAATCATCAGTTCCAGGTGTGGTGCAGGTGGCAACCACACTCACCAGGTCCCTTTTAGGCCCTGGTGGGGACCAGAATCATGAGGTACATGAGAAGCTAGAAACACTGCAGCCACCAGGTCCACATGATGTCCATGTGGGAACGAGAATCACCACTTCCAGGTGTGGCCAAGAAAGTGTCCAAAGCAATCAGGTCCAGGTGGGGAACAAATTCACCAGGACTGGGTGAGGCCCAGATTGGGAAGAGATTCACCAGGTCCAGGTGAGGCCCAGGTGGCGACCAGTCACCAGATCCAGGTGAGTACCAGCTAAGGACCAGATTCACCAGGCCAAAGTGAAGCCCAAGGCGTGACCAGATTCACCAGGTAAGGGTGAGTCCCAGAGGGGGAACCAGAGTAACCAGTTTAGTTTGAGGCCCAGAATGGGACCAGAGGTCCCTGGTCAAAGTGAGTCCCAGGTGTGGAATAGAGTATCCAGGTCCCAATGATGCCTGGGTGAGGACCAGAGTCACTAGGGCCATGCAGGCCCAGAAGGGGAACAGAATCACTACGTCCTGGTGAGGCATAGAAAAAGACCCCAGTCACCCGTATCAGGTGAGCCCATTGTGGGAACAAGAGCCACTCTATCCAGCTGAGTCCCAGGTCCATCTAAGGCCCACGTGAGGACCAGATTCATCAGGTCGAATTCAGGCATAGCTGGGGACAAGAGTCACCAGGTCTGGGTGCGGCCTAGGTGGGGCAAGATTCTGCAGTTCTGAGTTAGGTCAGAGTGGGGACGAGAGACACCAGGTCGAGGTGAGGCCAAACTGAGGACCAGAGTCACCAGATCCAGGTGAGGCCCATGTTGGAAAGAGAGTCACCAGGTCTAGGAGAGGTCCAGGTGGGGACCAGAGTCACCAGATCCAGGTGAAGGCCAGGTGGGGACCAGAGTCACCAGATCCAGGTGAAGCCCAGGTGGGGACCAGAGTCACTAGGTCCAGATGAGGCCCAGGTGAGGACCAGAGTTACCAGGTACACGTGAGGCGCTGGTAGGATCAGAGGCAACTGGTCCATGTGAGGCAGGCTTGGGGACCATGGTCAAGAGTTCTACTTGAGGCCCAGTGTGGAACACTGTAACCGGGTCCAAGTGAGTCCCCAGTGGTGACAAGAGTCACCAGGCCCAGGTGAGGCCCAGGTGGGAACCAGGATCACCAGGTACAGGGGAGGCCCTTGAAAGAACCAGAGTCAACAGTTTGAGGTAACGCACAGGTGGCAACCAGGGTCAGCAGGTCCAAGTCAGGCCAAAGTGGGGTTCACAGTCACTAGACCACGGTGAGACCCACAGGGGGAACAGAGTCACCTGCTCCAGGTGAGGTCCAGGTGTGGAACACAGTAACCGGGTGCCATTTTTCCGTGATGAGGACCATTGTCAACAGGGCTAGGTGAAGCCCAGGTGGGGACCACAGTCACCAGATCCAGGGTAGTCTCAGGTGCAGACCAGAATCACCAGGTCCAGGTGTGGTGCAGGTGGCAACCAAAATCACCCGGTCCCGGTAAGGGACTGGTGGGGACCAGAGTCACGAGGTACATGAGAAGCTACAAACAGATGGGATCCCTGGGTGGCGCAGCGGTTTGGCGCCTGCCTTAGTCCCCGGGCGCGATCATGTAGACCCGGGATCGAATCCCACGACGGGCTCCTGGTGCATGGTTCCTGCTTCTCCCTCTGTCTGTGTCTCTGCCTCTATCTCTCTCTGTGAGTATCATAAATAAATAAAAATTAAAAAAAAAAGACGCTAGAAACACTGCGGCCAACAGGTCCACATGATATCCATGTGGGAACGAGAATCACCAGTTATAGGTGAGGACCATGTGGGGATCCGACTCACCGTATCCAGGTGAGACCCAGGTGGGAAACAGTGACACCATGTCCAGGTGTGGCCCAGGTGAAGACCAGAGTTAATAGGTCCGGCTGGGTCACTGTTAGTGAACAGTGTAACCATATCCTGATGCTAACCAGGTGGGTACCAGAGACACCAGGCCCTGGTGAGGCCCAGGTGGGACCAGAGACATGAGGTCCAGGTGAGGTCCCTATGGGAACCACAAACACCAGGTCAGGTGAGGCCATGCTTAGAATCAGAGTCACCAGTTACAGGTGAGGCCCAGTTAGAGCCAGAATCACCTGGTAAAGAGAGGCCAAAGTCAGGACCAGAGTTACCAGGATCAGGTCAGTCCCAGTGGGGAACAGAGTAACCATGTCCCGATGATGCCCAGATAGAACCAGCGTCACCAGGTCCAGATGAGGCGCAGGTGGGGAGCATATTCACTAGGTCTCGTTGAGGCCCTGTTGAGGACCAGAGTCACCAGGTCTAGTTGAGGCCTAGAGGGGTACGAGATTCACCTGGTCTAGGTGACATCCAGATGCGGACCAGAGTCACCATGTCAGGCTGAGGCCCAGAGGGGATCCAGAGTCATCATGTCCAGGTGAGGCTCAGGTGTGGAACAGAGTATCCATGTCATAATGGTCCACAGGTGAGGACCAGAGTCACCAGATCTGGGTGAGGCTCAGTTAGGATCAGAGTCACCAGTTCCAGTTTAGGCCAAGAAGGAGTCCACAGTAATCAGGTCCAGGTGGGGAAGAAAGTCAACAGGACTGTTGAGGCCCAGATGGGGACCAGATTCACCAGGTCCAGGTGAGGCCCAGGTTGTGACCAGATTCCCCGGGTCTGGGAGAAGACCAGGTAAGGGCCAGATTCACCAGGTCCAAGAGGCCCACGTGGGGACCTGAGTCCAGGTATGTGTGAGGCCCAGGTGGCATCCCACTAACCAAGTCCAGGTGAGGCCAACCTGCAGGCCAGAGCCACCAGATCCAGGTTAGGCCCTAGTGGGGACCGGAGTCACCAGGTAAATGTGAGTCTACAAGTACACCACAGTCACCAGGTCCAGGTGTGGTTCATGTGGGAACGAGAGTCACCAGGTCCAGGTGAGACCCACGTGGGGACGACAGTCTCCAGGTCCAGATTGAGGCCTCGGTTGGGGGACCAAGGTCATCAGGACCAGTTGAGGCCAAAGTTCGGAGCAAAGTTATCATGTCCATGTGAGGCCCAGGTGCGGAACAGAGTAACCATGTCCTATTGTTGCCAGGTGGGAAAAGAGTCACAAGGTCCAGACGAGGCCTAAGTGAGGAGTAGATTCACCAGGTCCTGTTGAGGCCGAGTTGAGGACCAGTGACCCCAGCTCCGGGTGAGTCCCGAGGGGGACCAGAGCCACCCGGTTCTGGTGATATCCAGGGGGGGACCAGAGTCAGCACGTCAGGGTGAGGCCCAGAGGGGAACGAGAATCACTAGGTCCAGGTGAGGCCCCGATGTGGAACTCAGAAACCAGGTCCCATGATATCCATATGAGGACCTGAGTCACCAGATCCAGGTGAGGTCCCTGTGGGAACCAGTCACCTCGTCCAGGTGAGGCCCAGGTGGGAACACAGTCACAAGGTCCAGGTGAGGCCCTAGTATATAAGAGAGTATCCAGGTCCCAATGATGCCCAGGTAAGGACAAGAGTCAACAGGTCCAGGAGAGGACCAAATATGGATCAGAGTCATTGTGTTCCAGGTGAGGCCAGATGGAGACCACAGGAACCAGGTCCAGGAGAGCCCCATATGTGAACCAGAGCCACCAGATCCAGGTGAGGTCCAGGTGGGACCACAGTCACAAGGTCCTGGTGAGGTGCAGGTGGCAACAGGATTCACCAAGTCCAGGTGAGACCCAGGTGGCGACCAGTCACCAGATCCAGGTGCGGACCAGCTAAGGACCAGATTCACCAAGTGAAGTCCATGTTGGAAAGAGCGTCAACAGTTCCAGGTGAAACCCAGGTGGGGACCAGAGCCACCAGTTCCAGGTGAAGCCCAGGTGGGGACCAGAGTCACTAGGTCCAGATGAGGCCCAGGTGAGGACCAGAGTTACCAGGTACACGTGAGGCCCCGGTGGGGATTAGAGTCAATATGTCCATGTGAGCCCGGCATGGGGACCATGGTCAACAGGTCTAATTGAGGCCGAGGTGTGGAACACAGTAAGCAGGTCCAGGTGAGTCCGCGGTGGTGTCTAGAGTCACCACGTCCACGTGAGGCCCAGGTGGGGACCAGGATCACCAGGTACAGGGGAGGCCCTTGAAAGAACCAGAGTCAACAGTTCGAGGTCAGGCGCAGGTGGCAACCAGGGTCAGCAGGTCCAAGTCAGGCCAAAGTGGGGTTCACAGTCACGAAGGCACGGTGAGACCCAGAGGGGGACCAGAGTCATGTGGTCCAGGAGAGGTCCAGTTGTGGAACACAGTCACCGGGTCCCAATTTTGCCCAGTTGAGGACCATGGCCAACAGGTACAGTTGAGGCCCGGATGGGGACCGGAGTCCCCAAATCCGGGTGAAGCCCAGGTGGGGACCACAGTCACCAGATCCAGGGTACTCTCAGGTGCAGACCAGAATCATCAGTTCCAGGTGTGGTGCAGGTGGCAACCACACTCACCAGGTCCCTTTTAGGCCCTGGTGGGGACCAGAATCATGAGGTACATGAGAAGCTAGAAACACTGCAGCCACCAGGTCCACATGATGTCCATGTGGGAACGAGAATCACCACTTCCAGGTGTGGCCAAGAAAGTGTCCAAAGCAATCAGGTCCAGGTGGGGAACAAATTCACCAGGACTGGGTGAGGCCCAGATTGGGAAGAGATTCACCAGGTCCAGGTGAGGCCCAGGTGGCGACCAGTCACCAGATCCAGGTGAGTACCAGCTAAGGACCAGATTCACCAGGCCAAAGTGAAGCCCAAGGCGTGACCAGATTCACCAGGTAAGGGTGAGTCCCAGAGGGGGAACCAGAGTAACCAGTTTAGTTTGAGGCCCAGAATGGGACCAGAGGTCCCTGGTCAAAGTGAGTCCCAGGTGTGGAATAGAGTATCCAGGTCCCAATGATGCCTGGGTGAGGACCAGAGTCACTAGGGCCATGCAGGCCCAGAAGGGGAACAGAATCACTACGTCCTGGTGAGGCATAGAAAAAGACCCCAGTCACCCGTATCAGGTGAGCCCATTGTGGGAACAAGAGCCACTCTATCCAGCTGAGTCCCAGGTCCATCTAAGGCCCACGTGAGGACCAGATTCATCAGGTCGAATTCAGGCATAGCTGGGGACAAGAGTCACCAGGTCTGGGTGCGGCCTAGGTGGGGCAAGATTCTGCAGTTCTGAGTTAGGTCAGAGTGGGGACGAGAGACACCAGGTCGAGGTGAGGCCAAACTGAGGACCAGAGTCACCAGATCCAGGTGAGGCCCATGTTGGAAAGAGAGTCACCAGGTCTAGGAGAGGTCCAGGTGGGGACCAGAGTCACCAGATCCAGGTGAAGGCCAGGTGGGGACCAGAGTCACCAGATCCAGGTGAAGCCCAGGTGGGGACCAGAGTCACTAGGTCCAGATGAGGCCCAGGTGAGGACCAGAGTTACCAGGTACACGTGAGGCGCTGGTAGGATCAGAGGCAACTGGTCCATGTGAGGCAGGCTTGGGGACCATGGTCAAGAGTTCTACTTGAGGCCCAGTGTGGAACACTGTAACCGGGTCCAAGTGAGTCCCCGGTGGTGACAAGAGTCACCAGGCCCAGGTGAGGCCCAGGTGGGAACCAGGATCACCAGGTACAGGGGAGGCCCTTGAAAGAACCAGAGTCAACAGTTTGAGGTAACGCACAGGTGGCAACCAGGGTCAGCAGGTCCAAGTCAGGCCAAAGTGGGGTTCACAGTCACTAGACCACGGTGAGACCCACAGGGGGAACAGAGTCACCTGCTCCAGGTGAGGTCCAGGTGTGGAACACAGTAACCGGGTGCCATTTTTCCGTGATGAGGACCATTGTCAACAGGGCTAGGTGAAGCCCAGGTGGGGACCACAGTCACCAGATCCAGGGTAGTCTCAGGTGCAGACCAGAATCACCAGGTCCAGGTGTGGTGCAGGTGGCAACCAAAATCACCCGGTCCCGGTAAGGGACTGGTGGGGACCAGAGTCACGAGGTACATGAGAAGCTACAAACAGATGGGATCCCTGGGTGGCGCAGCGGTTTGGCGCCTGCCTTAGTCCCCGGGCGCGATCATGTAGACCCGGGATCGAATCCCACGACGGGCTCCTGGTGCATGGTTCCTGCTTCTCCCTCTGTCTGTGTCTCTGCCTCTATCTCTCTCTGTGAGTATCATAAATAAATAAAAATTAAAAAAAAAAGACGCTAGAAACACTGCGGCCAACAGGTCCACATGATATCCATGTGGGAACGAGAATCACCAGTTATAGGTGAGGACCATGTGGGGATCCGACTCACCGTATCCAGGTGAGACCCAGGTGGGAAACAGTGACACCATGTCCAGGTGTGGCCCAGGTGAAGACCAGAGTTAATAGGTCCGGCTGGGTCACTGTTAGTGAACAGTGTAACCATATCCTGATGCTAACCAGGTGGGTACCAGAGACACCAGGCCCTGGTGAGGCCCAGGTGGGACCAGAGACATGAGGTCCAGGTGAGGTCCCTATGGGAACCACAAACACCAGGTCAGGTGAGGCCATGCTTAGAATCAGAGTCACCAGTTACAGGTGAGGCCCAGTTAGAGCCAGAATCACCTGGTAAAGAGAGGCCAAAGTCAGGACCAGAGTTACCAGGATCAGGTCAGTCCCAGTGGGGAACAGAGTAACCATGTCCCGATGATGCCCAGATAGAACCAGCGTCACCAGGTCCAGATGAGGCGCAGGTGGGGAGCATATTCACTAGGTCTCGTTGAGGCCCTGTTGAGGACCAGAGTCACCAGGTCTAGTTGAGGCCTAGAGGGGTACGAGATTCACCTGGTCTAGGTGACATCCAGATGCGGACCAGAGTCACCATGTCAGGCTGAGGCCCAGAGGGGATCCAGAGTCATCATGTCCAGGTGAGGCTCAGGTGTGGAACAGAGTATCCATGTCATAATGGTCCACAGGTGAGGACCAGAGTCACCAGATCTGGGTGAGGCTCAGTTAGGATCAGAGTCACCAGTTCCAGTTTAGGCCAAGAAGGAGTCCACAGTAATCAGGTCCAGGTGGGGAAGAAAGTCAACAGGACTGTTGAGGCCCAGATGGGGACCAGATTCACCCTATCCAGGTGATTCCCAGGTGGTGACCAGGATTACCAGGTCCGGGTGAGGACCATAAGGACCAGATTCACCAGGTCTAAGTGAGGCCCACGTGGGGACCTGTGTCACCAGGTATGGGTGAGCCCCAGGTGGCAACCCCAGTCTCTAGGTCCAGGTGAGGCCAACCTGGAGGCCATGCAGAGGAACCGTGTCCCGGTGATGCCCATGTAGGGACCAGAGTTAGCAGGTACAGCTGAGGCCAACCTGCAGGCCATGCAGTGGATCCATGTCCCGATGATGCCCAGGTAGGGACCAGAGTCACCAGGTCCAAATGAGGCCCAGATGGAGCATATTCAATAGGTCCAGGTGAGGCCCAGTTGAGGACCAGAGTCACCAGAACTGGTTCAGGCCTAGAGGGGTACCAGAATCGCCTGGTCCATGTGACATCCAGATGGAGACCAGAGACACCAGGTCAAGGTTAGGCCCAGAGTGGTTCCAGAGGCCAGAGCCTCATGTCCAGGTGAGGCTCAGGTGTGGAACAGAGTCACCAGGTACCAATGATGCCCAGGAGAGGACCAGAGTCACCAGGTCTGGGTGACACGCAGATAGGATCAGAGTCCCCATGTCCAGGTGAGGCCATGAAACAGTCCACAGCAATCAGGTCAAGGTGGGGCACAAAGTCACCAGGACTGAGTGAGGCCAAGATGGGGTCGGATTCACCAGGTCGAGGTGAGGCCCAGGTGGTGACCAGAGTCCCCGGGTCTGGGAGAGGACCAGGTAAGGACCAGATTCACCAGGTCCAGGAGGCCCACGTGGAGACCTGAGTCACCAGGTATGGGTGAGTCCCAAGTGGCATCCCCACTAACCAGGTCCATGTGAGGCCAACCTCCAGGCCAAGTCACCCGATCCACGTGAGGACCGAGTGGGGACTGGAGTCACCAGTTAAAAGTGATTCTACAAGAACAACACAGTCATCAGATCCTGGTGTGGTTCATGTGGGAACGAGAGTCACCAGGTCCAGGTGAGACCCAGGTGGGGACCACAGTCACCAGGTCCAGATTGAGGCCTAGGTCGGGGGACCAGAGTCATCAGGACCAGTTGAGGCCAAAGTGTGGAGCAAAGTTATCATGTCCATGTGAGGCCCAGGTGGGGAACAGAGTAACCATGTCCCAAAGATGCCAGGTGGGAAAAGAGTCACAAGGTCCAGGCGAGGCCTTAGTGGGGAGTAGATTCACCAGGTCCTGTTGAGGCCCAGTTGAGGACCAGTGGCCCCAGCTCCGGGTGAGTCCCAGAGGGGGACCAGAGTGACCCGGTTCTGGTGATAACCAGGTGGGGACCTGAGTCACCATGTCAGGCTGAGGCCCAGAGGGGATCCAGATTCATCATGTCCAGGTGAGGCTCAGGTGTGGAACAGAGTATCCATGTCATAATGGTCCACAGGTGAGGACCAGAGTCACCAGATCTGGGTGAGGCTCAGTTAGGATCAGAGTCACCAGTTCCGGTTTAGGCCAAGAAGGAGTCCACAGTAATCAGGTCCAGGTGGGGAAGAAAGTCAACAGGACTGTTGAGGCCCAGATGGGGACCAGATTCACCCTGTCCAGGTGATTCCCAGGTGGTGACCAGGATTACCAGGTCCGGGTGAGGACCATAAGGACCAGATTCACCAGGTCCAAGTGAGGCCCACGTGGGGACCTGTGTCACCAGGTATGGGTGAGCCCCAGGTGGCAACCCCAGTCTCTAGGTCCAGGTGAGGCCAACCTGGAGGCCATGCAGAGGAACCGTGTCCCGGTGATGCCCATGTAGGGACCAGAGTTAGCAGGTACAGCTGAGGCCAACCTGCAGGCCATGCAGTGGATCCATGTCCCGATGATGCCCAGGTAGGGACCAGAGTCACCAGGTCCAAATGAGGCCCAGATGGAGCATATTCAATAGGTCCAGGTGAGGCCCAGTTGAGGACCAGAGTCACCAGAACTGGTTCAGGCCTAGAGGGGTACCAGAATCGCCTGGTCCATGTGACATCCAGATGGAGACCAGAGACACCAGGTCAAGGTTAGGCCCAGAGTGGTTCCAGAGGCCAGAGCCTCATGTCCAGGTGAGGCTCAGGTGTGGAACAGAGTCACCAGGTACCAATGATGCCCAGGAGAGGACCAGAGTCACCAGGTCTGGGTGACACGCAGATAGGATCAGAGTCCCCATGTCCAGGTGAGGCCATGAAACAGTCCACAGCAATCAGGTCAAGGTGGGGCACAAAGTCACCAGGACTGAGTGAGGCCAAGATGGGGTCGGATTCACCAGGTCGAGGTGAGGCCCAGGTGGTGACCAGAGTCCCCGGGTCTGGGAGAGGACCAGGTAAGGACCAGATTCACCAGGTCCAGGAGGCCCACGTGGAGACCTGAGTCACCAGGTATGGGTGAGTCCCAAGTGGCATCCCCACTAACCAGGTCCATGTGAGGCCAACCTCCAGGCCAAGTCACCCGATCCACGTGAGGACCGAGTGGGGACTGGAGTCACCAGTTAAAAGTGATTCTACAAGAACAACACAGTCATCAGATCCTGGTGTGGTTCATGTGGGAACGAGAGTCACCAGGTCCAGGTGAGACCCAGGTGGGGACCACAGTCACCAGGTCCAGATTGAGGCCTAGGTCGGGGGACCAGAGTCATCAGGACCAGTTGAGGCCAAAGTGTGGAGCAAAGTTATCATGTCCATGTGAGGCCCAGGTGGGGAACAGAGTAACCATGTCCCAAAGATGCCAGGTGGGAAAAGAGTCACAAGGTCCAGGCGAGGCCTTAGTGGGGAGTAGATTCACCAGGTCCTGTTGAGGCCCAGTTGAGGACCAGTGGCCCCAGCTCCGGGTGAGTCCCAGAGGGGGACCAGAGTGACCCGGTTCTGGTGATAACCAGGTGGGGACCTGAGTCACCACGTCAGGGTGAGGCCCAGACGGGGACGAGAATCACTAGGTCCAGGTGAGGCCCCGATGTGTAACTGAGAACCCAGGTCCCATGATGCCCATATGAGGACCTGAATCACCAGGTCCAGGTGAGGTCCCTGTGGGAACCAGTCACCTCGTCCAGGTGAGGCCCAGGTGGGAACACAGTCACCAGGTCCAGGTGAGGCCCAGGTATATAAGAGAGTATCCAGGTCCCAATGTTGCCCAGGTAAGGACCAGTGTCAACAGGTCCAGGAGAGGCCCAAATATGGATCAGAGTCATTGTGTTCCAGGTGAGGCCAGATGGAGACCAGAGGAACCAGGTCCAGGAGAGCCCCATATAGGAACCAGAGCCACCAGATCCAGGTGAGGTCCAGGTGGGACCACAGTCACAAGATCCAGGTGAGGCGCAGGTGGCAACAGGATTCACCAAGTCCAGGTGAGGCCCAGGTGGTGACCAGATTTACCAGTTCCGGGTGAGGACTAGGTAAGGACCACATTCACCAGGTCAAGTGAGGCCCACGTGGGGACCTGTGTCACCAGGCATGGGTAAGACCCAGGTGGGAACCCCACTCACCAGGTGAAGATGAGGCCAACCTGCAGGCCATGCAGAGGAACCATGTCCCGATGATGCCCAGGTAGCGACCAGAGTTACCAGGTCCAGGTGAGGCCAACCAGCAGGCCATGCAGTGGAACCATGTCCCGGTAATGCCGAGGTAGGGATCAGAATCACCATGTCCAAATGAGGCCCAGATGGAGCATATTAACTAGGTCTAGGTGAGGCCCAGTTGAGGACCAGAGTCACCAGATCTGGTTGAGCCCTATAAGGGTACCAGAATCACCTGGTTCAGGTGACATCGAGATGGGGACCAGAGTCCCCAGGTCAGGGTGAGGCCCAGAGAGGTTCCAGAGTCATCATGTCCAGGTGAGGCTCAGGTGTGGAACAGAGTCACCAGGTACCAATGATGCCCAGTTGAGGACCAGATTCACCAGGTCTGGATGATGCGCAGATAGGATCCGAGTCACCAGTTCCAGGTGAGGCCAAGAAGGCGTCCACAGCAATCAGGTCGATGTGGGGAACAAAGTCACCAGGACTGGGTGAGGCCAGATGGGGACCAGATTCACGAGGCCCAGGTGATTCCCAGGTGGTGACCAGAGGTACCAGTTCCGGGGAAGGAAGAGGTAAGGACCAGATTCACCAGGTCCAATTGAGGCCCACGTGGGGACCTGTGTCACCATGTACGGGTGAGGCACAATTGGCAACACCACTCACCAGGTCCAGGTGAGGCCAACCTGCAGGTGATGGAGAGGAACCGTGTCCCGATGATGCCCAGGTAGGGACCAGAGTTACCAGGTCCAGGTGAGGCCAACCTGCAGGCCATGCAGTGGAAACATGTCCCGATGATGCCCAGGTAGGGACCAGAGTTACCAGGTCCAGGTGAGACCAACCTGCAGGCCATACAGTGGAACCATATCCCTATGATGCCCAGGTAGGGACCAGAGTCACCAGGTCCAGATGAGGCCCACATGGAGCATATTTACTAGGTCAGGTGAGGCCCAGTTGAGGACCAGAGGCACCAGATCTCGTTGAGGACTAGAGGGGTACGAGAATCCCCTGGTCCAGGTGACATCAAGATGGGGACCACAGTCACCAGGGAAGGGTGAGGCCCAGAGAGGTTCCAGCGTCATCATGTCCAGGTTTGGCTTAGGTGTAGAACAGAGTCACCAGGTACCAATGATGCCCAGGTGTATACCAGAGTCACCAGGTCTGGGTGACGCACAGATATGATCAGTCACCAGTTCCAGGTGAGGCCAAGAAGGAGTCCACAGCAATCAGGTCCAGGTGGGGAACAAAGTCACCAGGACTGGGTGAGGCCCTGATCAGGACCAGATTCACCAGGTCCAGGTGATTCCCAGGTGGTGACCAGAGTTACCAGTTCCGGGTGAGGACCAAGTAAGTACCAGATTCACCAGGTCCAAATGAGGCCCACGTGGGGACCTGTGTCACCAGGTATGGGTGAGGCTCAGGTGGTAACCCCACTCACCAGGTCCAGGTGAGTCCAACCTGCGGGCCATGCAGAGGAACCGTGTCCCTATTATGCCCAGGTAGGGACCAGAGTACCAGGTCCAGGTGAGGCCAACCTGTAGGCCATGCAGTGAAACCATGTCCCGATGATGCCCAGGTAGAGACCAGAGTCACCAGGTCAAAATGAGGACCAGGGGCAACGCCGGTGTCGCAGCGGTTTAGCGTCGCCTGCAGCCCAGGGCGTGATCCTGGAAACCCTGGATCAAGTCCCACGTCAGGCTCCCTGCATGGAGCCTGCTTCTCCCTCTGCCTGTGTCTCTGCCTCTCTCTCTCTCTCTCTCTCTCTCTGCATCTCTATGAATAAATAAATAAAAAAAAATCAAAATGAGGACCAGATGGGGCATATTCACTAGGTCCCGGTGAGGCCCAGTTGAGGACCAGAGTCACCAGATCTGGTTGAGTCCTAGAGGGGTACCAGAATCACCTAACCCAGGTGACATCCAGATGGAGACCAGAGTCACCAGGTCAGGGTGACACACAGGGAGTTTCCAGAGTCATCATGTCCAGGTGAGACTCAGGTGTGGAACAGAGTCAACAGGTACCAATGATGCCCAGGGTAGGACCAGAGTCACCAGATCTCGGTGACGCGCAGATAGGATCGGAGTCACCAGTACCAGGTGAGGCCAAGAAAGAGTCCACATCAATCAGGCCCAGGTGGGGAACAAAGTCACCAGGATTGTGTGAGGCCGAGATGGGGACCAGATTCACCAGGTCCAGGTGAGACCCAGGTGTGGACCACAGTCACCAGTTCCAGATTGAGGCCTAGGTGAGGGGATCAGATTCATCAGGACCAGTTGAGGCCAAAGTGTGGAGCAAAGTTATCATGTCCAGTTGAGACCTAGTTGGGGAACAGAGTAACCATGTCCCATTGATGCCATTTGGGAAAAGAGTCACAAGGTCCAGACGAGGCCTAAGTGAGGAGTAGATTCACCAGGTTCTGTTGAGGCCCAGTTGAAGACCAGTGTCCCCAGCTCTGGGTGAGTCCCAGAGGGGGCCCAGAGTCACCCGGTTCTGGTGATATCCAGGTGGGGACCAGAGTCACCACGCGAGGGTGAGGCCCAAAGGGGGACGAGAATCACTAGGTCCAGGTGAGGCTCCAATGTGGACCTGAGAACCCAGGTCCCATGATGCCCATATGAGGACCTGAGTCACCAGGTCCAGGTGAGGTCCCTGTGGGAACCAGTCACCTCGTCCAGGTGAGGCCCAGGTGGGACCACAGTCACCAGGTCCAGGTGAGGCCCAGGTATATAAGAGAGTATCCAGGTACCAATGATGCCCAGGTAAGGACCAGAGTCAACAGGTCCAGGAGAGGCCCAAATATGGATCAGAGTCATTGTGTTCCAGGTGAGGCCAGATGGAGACCACAGGAACCAGGTCCAGGAGTGCCCCTTATGGGAACCAGAGCCGCCAGATCCAGAAGAGGTCCAGGTGGGACCACAGTCACAAGGTCCAGGTAAGGCGCAGGTGGCAACAGGATTCACCAAGTCCAGGTGAGACCCAGGTGGCGACCATTCACCAGATCCAGGTGAGGACCAGCTAAGGACCAGATTCTCCAGGCCCAGTTGAAGCCCAAAGGGTGACAGGAGTCACCAGGTAAGGGTGAGGCCCAGAGGGGGAACCAGAGTAAACAGTTTAGTTTGAGGCCCCGAATGGGACCAGAGGTCCCTGGTCAAAGGTAGTCCCAAGTGTGGCATAGAGTATCCAGGTCCCAATGATGCCTGGGTGAGGATCAGAGTCACTAGGGCCATGCAGGCCCAGATAGGGAACAGAATCACTAGGTCCTGGAGAGGCATAGAATAAGACCATAGTCACCAGTATCAGGTGAGCCCCTTGTGGGAACCAGAGCCACTCTATCCAGCTGAGTCCCAGGTCCATGTGAGGCCCACGTGAGGACCAGATTCATCAGGTCGAATTGAGGCTTAGCTGGGGACAAGAGTCACCAGGTCTGGGTGCGGCCTAGGTGGGGCAAGATTTAGTAGTTCTGAGTTAGGTCAAAGTGGGCACGAGAGACACCAGGTCCAGCTGAGGCCAAAGGGAGGACCAGAGTCACCAGATACCGGTGAGGTCCATGTTGGAAAGAGAGTCACCAGGTCCAGGAGAGGTCCAGGTGGCGACTAGAGTCACCAGATCCAGGTGAAGTCCAGGTGGGGACCAGAGTCACCAGATCCAGGTGAAGCCCAGGTGGGGAGCAGAGTCACTAGGACCAGATGAGGCTCAGGTGAGGACCAGAGTTACATGGTACACGTGAGACCCCGATTGGGATCACAGGCAACAGGTCCATGTGAGGCCGGCTTGGGGACATGGTCAACAGGTGTTTTTGAGGCCCAGGTGTGGAACACAGTAAGCAGGTCCAGGTGAGTCCCCGGTGGTGAGAAGAGTCACCACGTCCAGTTGAGGCCCAAGTGGGGACCAGGATCACCAGGTACAGGGCAGGCCCTTGAAAGAACCAGAGTCAACAGTTCGAGTTCAGGCGCAGGTGGCAACCAGGGTCAGCAGGTCCAAGTCAAGCCAAACTGGACTTCAGAGTCACTAGGGCACGGTGAGACCCAGAGGGGAGCATAGTAACCTGGTCCAGGTGAGGTCCAGTTGTGGAACACTGTCACCAGTTCCCAATTTTGCCCAGTTGAAGACCATGGTCAACAGGGCCAGGTGAGCCCCAGATGGGGGCCGGAGTCCCGAAATCCAGGTGAAGCCCAGGTGGGGACCACAGTCACCAGATCCAGGGTAGTCTCAGGTGCAGACCAGAATCACCAGGTCCAGGTGTGTTGCAGGTGGCAACCAAATTCACCAGGTCACAGTAAGTCACTGGTGGGGACCAGAGTCACCAGGTACATGAGAAGCTAGAAACACATGGGATCCCTGGGTGGCGCAGCGGTTTGGCGCCTGTCTTTGGTTCAGGGCGCCATCCTGGAGACCCGGGATCGAATCCCACGTCGGACTCCCGGTGCATGGAGCCTGCTTCTCCCTATGCCTGTGTCTCTGCCTCTCTCTCTCTCTGTGACGATCATAAATAAATAAAAATTTTAAAAAAAAGATGCTAGAAACACTGCGGCCAACAGGTCCACATGATCTCCATGTGGGAACGAGAATCACCAGTTACAGGTGAGGACCAGGTGGGGATCCGACTCACCATGTCCAGGTGAGACCCAGGTGGGAATCAGTGTCACCATGTCCAGGTGTGGCCCAGGTAAAGACCAGAGTTAATAGGTCAGGCTGGGTCACTGTTAGTGAACAGTGTAACCATATCCTGATGCTACCCACGTGGGTAGCAGAGACACCAGGTCCTGGTGAAGCCCAATTGGGACCAGAGACATGAGGTCCAGGTGAGGTCCCGATGGGAACCACAGTCACCACGTCAGGTGAGGCCATGCTTAGGATCAGAGTCACCCGTTACAGGTGAGGCCCAGGTGGAGCCAGAGTCACCTGGTACAGAAGAGGCTAAAGTCAGGACCAGAGTTACCAGGATCAGGTCACTCCAATTGTGAATAGAGTAACCATGTCCCGATGATGCCCAGGTAGAACCAGAGTCACCAGGCCCAGATGTGGCGCAGGTGGGGAGCATGTTCACTAGGTCCCGTTGAGGCCCAGTTGAGGACCAGAGTCACCAGGTCTAGGTGAGGCCTAGAGGGGTACCAGATTCACCTGGTCTGGTGACATCCAGATGGGATGAGCGTAACCATGTCAGGGCGATGCCCAGAGGGGATCCAGAGTCATCATGTCCAGGTGAGGCTCAGGTGAGGAACAGAGTATCCAGGTCATAATGGTCCACAGGTGAGGACCAGAGTCACCATATCTGGGAGAGGCCCAGTTAGGATCAGAGTTACCACTTCCAGGTGAGGCCAAGAAGGTGTCCACAGTAATCAGGTCCAGGTGGGGAACAAAGTCACCAGGACTAGGTGATGCCCAGGTGGTGACCAGATTTACCAGTTCCGGGTGAGGACTAGGTAAGGACCACATTCACCAGGTCCTAGTGAGGCCCACGTGGGGACCTGTGTCACCAGGCATGGGTAAGACCCAGGTGGGGACGCCACTCACCAGGTCAAGATGAGGCCAACCTGAAGGCCATGCAGAGGAACCATGTCTCGATGATGCCCAGGTAGGGACCATAGTTGCCAGGTCCAGGTGAGGCCAACCAGCAGGCCATGCAGTGGATCCATTTCCCGATGATGCCCAGTGAGTGACCAGAGTCACCAGGTCCAAATGAGGCCCAGATGGAGCATATTCACTAGGTCCAGATGTGGCCCAGTTGAGGACAATAGTCACCAGATCTGGTTGAGACCTAGAGGGGTACCAGAATCACCTGGTGCAGGTGACATCCAGATGGGGACCAGATCACCAGGTTTAGGTGAGGCCCAGGTGGCAACCCCACTCACCAGGTTCAAGTGAGGCCAACCTGCAGGCCAAAGTCACCAGATCCAGGTGAGGCACTAGTGGGGACCGGAGTCACCAGGTAAATGTGAGGCTACAAGTACACCACAGTAACCAGGTCCAGGTGTGGTTCATGTGGGAATGAGAGTCACCAGGTCCAGGTGAGACCCAGGTGGGGACGACAGTCTCCAGGTCCAGATTGAGGCCTCGGATGGGGCCAGGGTTATCGGGACCAGTTGAGGCCAAAGTGCGGAGCAAAGTTATCATGTCCATGTGAGGCCCAGGTGCGGAACAGAGTAACCATGTCCCATTGTTGCCAGGTGGGAAAAGAGTCACAAGGTCCAGACGAGGCCTAAGTGAGGAGTAGATTCACCAGGTCCTGTTGAGGCCGAGTTGAGGACCAGTGACCCCAGCTCCGGGTGAGTCCCGAGGGGGACCAGAGTCACCCGGTTCTGGTGATATCCGGGGGAGGATTAGAGTCAGCACGTCAGGGTGAGGCCCAGAGAGGGACGAGAATAACTAGGTCCAGGTGAGGCCCCGATGTGGAACTGAGAACCAGGTCCCATGATGTCCATATGAGGACCTGAGTCACCAGGTCCAGTTGAGGTCCCTGTGGGAACCAGTCACCTCGTCCAGGTGAGGCCCAGGTGGGATCACAGTCACCAGGTCCAGGTGAGGCCCAGGTATATAAGAGAGTATCCAGGTCCCAATGATGCCTAGGTAAGGACCAGAGTCAACACGTCCATGAGAGGCCCAAATATGTATCAGAGTCATTGTGTTCCAGGTGAGGCCAGATGGAGACCACAGGAACCAGGTCCAGGAGAGCCCCATATGGGAACCAGAGCCACCAGATCCAGGTGAGGTCCAGGTGGGACCACAGTCACAAGGTCCAGGTAAGGTGCAGGTGGCAACAGGATTCACCAAGTCCAGGTGAGACCCAGGTGGCGACCAGTCACCAATTCCAGGTGTGGACCAGCTAAGGACCAGATTCACCAGGCCCAAGTGAAGCCCAAGGGGTGACCAGAGTCACCAGGTAAGGGTGAGGCCCAGAGAGGGAACCAGAGTAACCAGTTTAGTTTGAGGCCCAGAATGGGACCAGAGGTCCCTGGTCAAAGTGAGGCTCAGGTGTGGAATAGAGTATCCAGTTCCCAATGATTCCTGGGTGAGGACCAGAGTCACTAGGGCCATGCAGGCCCAGATGGGGAACAGAATCACTAGGTCCTGGTGAGGCATAAAATAAGACCACAGTCACCAATATCAGTTGAGCCCCTTGTGGGAACCAGAGCCACTCTATCCAGCTGAGGCCCAGGTCCATGTGAGGCCCACGTGAGGACCAGATTCATCTTGTCGAATTGAGGCATAGTGGGACAAGAGTCACCAGGTCTGGGAGCGGCCTAGGTGGGGCAAGATTCAGCAGTTCTGAGTTAGGTCCAAGTGGGGACGAGAGACACCAGGTCCAGGTGAGGCCAAACTGAGGACCAGAGTCACCAGATCCAGGTGAGGTCCATGTTGGAAAGAGAGTCACCAGGTGCAGGAGAGGTCCAGGTGGGGACCAGAGTCACCAGATCCAGGTGAGGTACAGGTGGGGACCAGAGTCACCAGATCCAGGTGAAGCCCAGGTGGGGACCAGAGTCACTAGGTCCAGATGAGGCCCAGGTGAGGACCAGAGTCACCAGATCTGGGAGAGGCCCAGTTGTGATCAGAGTTACCACTTCCAGGTGAGGCCAAGAAGGTGTCCACAGCAATCAAGTACAGGTGGGGAACAAAGTCACCAGGACTAGGTGATGCCCAGGTGGTGACCAGATTTACCAGTTCCGGGTGAGGACTAGGTAATAGGATCAGAGTCACCAGTTCAAGGTGAGGGCAAGAAAGAGTCCAGAGCAATCAGGTCCAGTTGGGGAACATAGTCACCAGGACTGGGTTAGGCCCAGATGGACCCAGATTCACCAGGTCCAGGTGAGGCCCATGTTGTGACCAGATTCCCCGGGTCTGGGAGAATTCCAGGTAAGGGCCAGATTCACCAGGTCCAAGAGGCCCATGTGGGGACCTGAGTCACCAGGTATGGGTGAGGCCCAGGTGGCATCAACTAATCAAGTCCAGGTGAGGCCAACCTGCAGGCCAGAGTCACCAGGCCCAGGGGAGGCCCAAGGGGTGACCAGAGTCACCAGGTAAGGGTGAGGTTAAGAGGGGGACCAGAGTAACCAGTTTAGTTTGAGGCCCAGAATGGACCAGCGGTTCCTGGTAAAAGTGAGGCCCAGGTGTGGAATAGAGTATCCAGGTCCCAATGATGCCTGAGTGAGGACCAGAGTCACTAAGGCCATGCAGGCCCAGATGGGGAACAGAATCACTAGGATCTGGTGAGGCATAGAATAAGACCACATTCAGCAGTATCAGGTGAGCCCCTAGTGGGAACCAGAGCCACTCTTTCCAGCTGAGTCCCAGGTAAATGTGAGGTCCACGTGAGGACCAGATTCATCAGGTCGAATTGAGGAATAGCTAGGGACAAGAGTCACCAGGTCTGGGTGCGTAATAGGTGGGGCAAGATTCAGCAGTTCTGAGTTAGGTCAAAGTGGGCAAGAGAGACACCAAGTCCAGGAGAGGTCCAGATTGGGACCAGAGTCACCAGATCCAGGTGAAGTCCAGATGGGGACCAGAGTCTCCAGATCCAGGTGAAGCCCATGTGGGGACCAGAGTCTCTAGGTCCAGATGAGGCCCAGGTGAGGACCAGAGTTACAAGGTACACGTGAGGCCCCAGTGGGGATCAGAGGCAACAGGTCCATGTGAGGCCGGCTAGGGGACCATGGTCAACAGGTCTACTTGAGGCCCAGGTGTGGAACACAGTAAGCAGGTCCAGGTGAGTCCCCATGGTGACAAGAGTCACCACGTCCAGGTGAGGCCCAGGTTCGGACCAGGATCACCAGGTACAGGGGAGGCCCTTGAAAGATCCAGAGTCAACAGTTCGAGTTCAGGCGCAGGTTTCAACCAGGGCCAGCAGGTCTAAGTCAGGGGAAAGTGGGGTTCACAGTCACTAGGGAATGGTGAGACCCAGAGGGGCACCAGTGTCACGTGGTCCAGGTGAGGTCCAGTTGTGGAACACAGTCACCGCGTCCCAATTTTGCCCAGTTGAGGACCATGGTCAACAGGGCCTGGTGAACCTCACATGGGGACGAGAGTCCCCAAATCCAGGTGAAGCCCAGGTGGAGACCACAGTCACCAGATCCAGGGTACTCTCAGGTGCAGACCAGAATTACCAGGTCCAGGTGAGGTGCAGGTGGCAACCACACTCACCAGGTCCCGGTGAGGCCCTGGTGGGGACCAGTGTCACAAGGTACATGACAAACTAGAAACACCGCAGCCACCAGGTCCACATGATGTCCATGTGGGAACGAGAATCAACAGTTATAGGTTAGGACCAGGTGGGTATCTGACTCATCATTTCCAGGTGAGACCCAGGTGGGAACGAGTGTCACCATGTCCAGGTGTGGCCCAGGTGAAGACCAGAGTTAATAGGTCCGGCTGGGTCACTGTTAGTGAACAGTGTAACCATATCCTGATGCTACCCAGGTGTGTACCAGAGACACCAGGTCCTGGTGAGGCCCAGGTGGGACCAGAGACATGAGGTCCAGGTGAGGTCCCGATGGGAACCACAGTCACCAGGTCAGGAGAGGCCATGCTTTGGATCAGAGTCACCAGTTACAGGTGAGGCCCGGGTGGAGCCAGAGTCACCTGGTACAGAAGAGGCCAAAGTCAGGACCAGAGTTACCAGGATCAGGTCAGTCCCAGTGGGAAACAGAGTAACCATGTCCCAAAGATGCCCAGGTAGACCCAGCGTCACCAGGTCCAGATGAGGCGCAGGTGGGGAGCATATTCACTAGGTCTCGGTGACACCCAGTTGAGGACCAGTGTCACCAGGTCTATTTGAGCCCTAGAGGGGTACCAGATTCACCTAGTCTAGGTGACATCCAGATGGGGACCAGAGTCACCATGTCAGGGTGAGGCCCAGAGGGGATCCAGAGTCATCATGTCCAGGTGAGGCTCAGGTGTTTAACAGAGTATCCAGGTCATAATGGTCCACAGGTGAGGACCAGAGTCACCAGATCTGGGTGAGGCCCAGGTCGGATCAGAGTCACCACTTCCAGTTGAGGCCAAGAAGGAGTCCACAGCAATCAGATCCAGAGGGGAACAAAGTCACCAGGACTGGGTGAGGCCCAGATGGGTCCAGATTCACCAGGTCCAGGTGATTCCCAGGTGGTGATCAGGGTTACCAGGTGCGGGTGAGGACCAGGTAAGGACGAGATTCACCAGGTCATACTGGGCCCACGGGGACCTGTGTCACCATGTATGGGTGAGGCCCAGGTACCAACCCCACTCACCAGGTCCAGGTGAGGCCAACCTGCAGGCCATGTAGAGGAACCATGTCCCGATGATGCCCAGGTAGGGACCAGAGTTACCAGGTCCAGGTGAGGCCAACCTGAAGGCCATGCAGCTGAACCATGTCCCGATGATATCCAGGAAGTGACCAGAGTCACCAGATCCAAATGACGCCCAGTTGGAGCATATTCACTAGGTCCTGGTGAGGCCCAGTTGAGGTCCAGAGTCACCAGATCTGGTTGAGTATTAGAGGGGTACAAGAATCACCTGGTCCAGTTGACATCCAGATGGGGACAAGAGTCACCAGGTCAGGGTGAGGCCCAGAGAGGTTCCAGAGTCATCATGTCCAGGTGAGGCTCAGGTGTGGAACAGAGTCACCAGGTACCAATGAAGCCCAGGTGAGGACCAGAGTCACAAGGTCTTGGTGACGCTCAGATAGGATCAGAGTCACCAGTTCCAGGTGAGGCCAAGAGAGAGTCCACAGCAATCAGGTCCAGGTGGGGAACAAAGTCACCATGACTGGGTGAGGCCCAGATGGGGACCAGATTCACCAGGTCCAGGTGAGGCGAGGTGGTGACCAGAGTCCCCGGGTCTGGGAGAGGACCAGGTAAGGACGAGATTCACCAGGTCCAAGAGGCCCACGTGTGAAACTGAGTCACCAGGTATGGGTGAGGCCCAGGTGGCAACGCCAACACCAAGTCCAGGTGAGGCCAACTTGCAGGCCAGAGTCACCAGATCCAGGTGAGGCCCTAGTGGGGACCGGAGTCACCAGGTAAATGTGAGTCTACAAGAAAACCACAGTCACCAGGTCCAGGTGTGGTTCATGTGGGAACGAGAGTCACCAGGTCCAGGTGAGACCCAGGTGGGGACCATAGTCACCAGGTCCAGATGAGGCCTAGGTGGGGGGAACAAATTGATCAGGAAAAGTTGTGGCCAAAGTGTGGAGCAAAGTTATCATATCCAGGTGATGTCTAGGTGGGGAACAGAGTAACCATGTCCCATTGATGCCAGGTGGGAAAAGAGTCACAAGGTACAGATGAGGCCTAAGTGAGGACTAGATTGACCAGGTCCTGTTGAGGCACAGTTGAGCACCAGTGTCCCCAGCTCCGGGTGAGTCCCAGAGGGGGACCAGAGTCACCCGGTTCTGGTGATATCCAGGTGGGGATGACTCACCACGTCAGCGTGAGGCCCAGAGGGTGACGAGAATCACTAGTTTCAGGTGAGGCCCCGATGTGGAACTGAGAAAAAAGGTCCCATAATGCCCAAATGAAGACCTGAGTCACCAGGTACAGGTGAGGCCAAACTGAGGACCAGAGTCACCAGATCCAGGTGAAGCCAAGGTGGGGACCAGAATCACTAGGTCCAGATGAGGCCCAAGTGAGGACCAGTTTTACCAGGTACACGTGAAGCCCCGGTGGGAATCAGAGGCAACAGGTCCATATGAGGCCGGCTTCGGTACCATGGTCAACAGGTCTACTTGAGGCCCAGGTGTGGAACACAGTAACCAGGTCCAGGTGAGTCCCCGGTGGTGACAAGAGTCACCACGTCCAGGTGAGTCACAAGGGGGGACCAGGATCACCATGTACAGGGGAAGCCCTTGAATGAACCAGTCAACAGTTCGAGGTCAGGCGCAGGTGTCAACCAGGGTCAGCAGGTCCAAGTCAGGTCAAAGTGGGGTTCACAGTCACTAGGGCACGGTGAGACCCAGAGGGGGACCAGAGTCACCTGGTCCAAGTGAGGTCCAGGGGTGGAACACAGTCACCGGGTCCCAATTTTGCCAGTTGAGGACCATGGTTGAGAAGGCCAGGTGAGGCCCAGATTGGGGATCTTCAATCTGGATCAGAGTCACCAGTTCCAGTTGAGGCTAAGAAGGAGTCCACAGCAATCAGGTCCAGATTGACGCCTAGGTCGGGTGACCAGAGTCATCAGGACCAGTTGAGGCCAAAGTGTGGAGCAAAGTTCTCATGTCCAGGTGAGGCCCAGGTGGGGAACAGACTAATCATGTCCCATTGATGCCAGGTGGGAAAAGAGTCACAAGGACCAGACGAGGCCTAAGTGAGGAGTAGATTCACCAGGTCCTGTTGAGGCCCAGTTGAGGACCAGTGTCCCCAGCTCCGGGTGAGTCCCAGAGGGGGACCAGTGTCACCCGGTTCTGGTGATATCCAGGTGGGGACCAGAGTCACCACGTCAGGATGAGGACCATAATGGGACGAGAATCACTAGGTCCAGGTGAGGCCCCGATGTGGAACTGAGAAACCAGGTCCCATGATGCCCATATGAGGACCTGAGTCACCAGGTCCAGGTGAGGACCTTGTGGGAACCAGTCACCTCGACCAGGTGAGGCCCAGGTGGGATCACAGTCACCAGGTCAAGGTTTAGCCCAGGTATTTAAGAGAGTATCCAGGTCCCAATGATGCCCAGGTAAGGACCAGAGTCAACAGGTATAGGAGAGGCCCAAATATAGATCACAGTCACTGTGTTCCAGGTGAGGCCAGATGGAGACCACAGGAACCAGGTCCAGGAGAGCCCCATGTGGGAACCAGAGCCACCAGATCCAATTGAGGTCCAGGTGGGACCACAGTCACAAGGTCCAGGTGAGGCGCAGGTGGCAAGAGGATTCACCAAGTACACGTGGGGTCCAGGTGACGACCAGTCAGCAGATCCAGGTGCGGACCAGCTAAGGACCAGATTCACCAGGCCCAAGTGAAGCCCAAGGGGTGACCAGAGTCACCACGTAAGGGTGAGGACCAGAGCGGGAACCAGAGTAACCAGTTTAGTTTAAGGACCAGAATGGGACCAGAGGTCCCTGGACAAAGTGAGGCCCAGTTGTAGAATAGAGTATCCAGGTAACAATGATGACTGGGTGAGGAACAGAGTCACTAGGGCCATGGAGTCCCAGATGGGGAACAGAATCACTAGGTCCTGGTGAGGCATAGAATAAGACCACAGTCAAGAGTATCATGTGAGCCCCTTGGGAACCAAAGACACTCTATCCAGATGAGTCCCAGGTCATGTGAGGCCCACGTGAGGACCACATTCATCAGGTCGAATTGAGGCAAAGCTGGGGACAAGAGTCACCAGGTCTGGATGCGGCCTAGGCGGGTCAAGATTCAGCAGTTCTGAGTTAGGTCAAAGTGGGGACAAAAGACACCAGGTCCTGGTGAGGCCAAACTGAGGACCAGAGTCACCAGATACAGGTGAGGTCCAGGTAGGGAC
This sequence comes from Canis lupus familiaris, assembly GCF_011100685.1. NCBI lineage: Eukaryota > Metazoa > Chordata > Mammalia > Carnivora > Canidae > Canis > Canis lupus. Next base: position 9,105 of record NW_023330727.1, on the reverse strand, counting down.
CCGAGTCACCAGATCCAGGTGAAGCACAGGTGGGGACCAGAGTCACTAGGTCCAAAAGAGGCCCAGGTGAGGACCAGAGTTACCAGGTACACGTGAGGCCCCGGTGGGGATCAGAGGCAACAGGTCCATGTGAGGCCGGCTTGGGGACCATGGTCAACATGTCTACTTGAGGCCCAGGTGTGGAACACAGTAAGCAGGTCCAGGTGAGTCCCCAGTGGTGACAAGGGTCACCACGTCCAGGAGAGGCCCAGTTGCGGACCAGGATCACCAGGTACAGGGGAGGCCCTTGAAAGAACCAGAGTCAACAGTTCGAGGTCAGGCGCAGGTTTCAGCCAGGGTCAGCAGGTCCAAGTCAGGCCAAAGTGGGGTTCACAGTAACTAGGGCATGGTGAGACCCAGAGCGGCACCAGAGTCACGTGGTCCAGGTGAGGTTCAGTTGTGGAACACAGTCACCGCATCCCAATTTTGCCCAGTTGAGGACCATGGTCAAAAGGGCCAGGTGAGGCCAAGATGGGGACCGGTGTCCCCAAATCCAGGTGAAGCCCAGCTGGGGACAACAGTCACCAGATCCAGGGTAGTCTCAGGTGCAGACCAGAATCAGCAGGTCCAGGTGAGGTGCAGTTGGCAACCACTCTCACCAGGTCCCGGTGAGGCCCTGGTGGGGAGCAGAGTCACGAGGTACATGACAAACTAGAAACACTGCAGCCACCAGGTCCACATGATATCCATGTGGGAACTAGATTCACCAGTTACAGGTTAGGACCAGGTGGGGATCTGACTCACAATTTCCAGGTGAGACACAGGTGGGAACCAGTGTCACCATGTGTAGGAGTGGCCCAGGTGAAGACCAGAGTTGATAGGTCCGGCTGGGTCACTGTTAGTGTACAGTGTAACCATATCCTGATGCTACCCAGGTGGGTACCAGAGACACCAGGTCCTGGTGAGGCCCAGGTGGGACCAGAGACATGAGGTCCAGGTGAGGTCCCGATGGGAACCACAATCACCGGGTCAGGTGAGGCCATGCTTAGGATCAGAGTCACCAGTTACAGGTGAGGCCCAGGTGGAGCCAGAGTCACCTGGTACAGAAGAGGCCAAAGTCAGGACCAGAGTTACCAGGATCAGGTCAGTCCCAGTGGCGAACAGAGTAACTATGTTCCGATGATGCCCAGGTAGACCCAGGGTCACCAGGTCCAGATGAGGCGCAGGTGGGGAGCATATTCACTAGGTCTCGGTGAGACGCAGTTGAGGACCAGTGTCACCAGGTATATTTGAGCCCTTGAGGGTTAACAGATTCACCTGGTCTAGGTGACATCCAGATGGGGACCAGAGTCACCATGTCAGGGTGAGGCCCCGAAGGGATCCAGAGTCATCATGTCCAGGTGAGGCTCAGGTGTGGAACAGAGTATCCAGGTCATAATGGTCCACAGGTGAGGACCAGAGTCACCAGATCTGGGTGAGGCCCAGTTAGGATCAGAGTCACCAGTTCCAGTTGAGGCCAAGAAGGAGACACAGCAATCAGGTCCAGGTGGGGAACAAAGTCACCAGGACTGGGTGGGGCCCAGATGGGGCCAGATACACCAGGTCCAGGTGATTCCCAGGTGGTGACTAGGGTTACCAGGTCCGGTTGAGGACCAGGTAAGGACGAGATTCACCAAGATACAGGGGCCTACGTGGGGACCGGTGTCACCATGTATCGGTGAGGCCCAGGTGGCAAGCCCACTCACCAGGTCCAGGGGAGGCCAGGCTGCAGGCCAGAGTCACCAGATCCAGGTGAGGCCCTAGAGGGGACGGGATTCACAAGGTAAATGTGAGTCTACAAGAACACCACAGTCACCAGACCCAGGTGTGGTTCATGTGGGAACGGAAGTCACCAGGTACAGCTGAGACCCAGTTGGGGACGACAGTCACCAGGTCCAGATTGAGGCCTAGGTGTGGGGACGAGAGTCATCAGGACCAGTTGAGGCCAAAGTGTGCAGCAAAGTTATCATGTCCAGGTGGGGCCAGGTGGGGAACAGAGTAACCATGTCCCATTGATGCCAGGTGGGAAAAGAGTCACAAGGTCCAGACGAAGCCTAAGTTTGCAGTAGATTCACCAGGTCCTGTTGAGGCCCACCTGAGGACCAGTGTCCCCAGCTCCGGGTGTGTCACCCGGTTCTGGTGATATCCATGTGGGGACCAGTGTCACAAGTCAGGGTGAGGCCCAGAGGGGGAGAGAATCACTAGGTCCAGGTGAGGCCCCGATGTGGAACTGTGAAACCAGGTCCCAAGATGCCCATATGAGGACCTGAGTCACCAGGTCCAGGTGATGTCCCTGTGGGAACCAGTCACCCCGTCCAGGTGAGGCCCAGGTGGGACCACAGTCACCAGGTCCTGGTGAGGCCCAGGTATATAAGAGAGTATCCAGGTCCCAATGATGCCCAGGTAAGGACCAGAGTCAACAGGTCCAGGAGAGGCCCAAATAAAAAATCAGAGTCATTGTGTTCCAGGTGAGGCCAGAGGGAGACCACAGGGAACAGATCCAGGAGAGCCCCATATGGGAACCAGAGCCACCAGATCCAGGTGAGGTCCAGGAGGGACCACAGTCACAAGGTCCAGGTGAGGCGCTGGTGGCAACATGATTCACCAAGTGCAGGTGAGGCCCACGTGGTGACCTGTCACCAGGGCCAGGTGCGGGACAAGCTAAGGACCAGATTCACGAGGTCCAAATGAAGCCCAAGGGGTGACCAGAGTCACCAGGTAAGGGTGAGGCCCAGAGGGGAACCAGAGTAATCAGTTTAGTTTGAGGCCCAAAATGGGACCAGAGAAACCTGGTCAAACTAGGCCCAGGTGTGGCATAGAGTATCCAGGTCCCAATGATGCCTGGGTGAGGACCAGAGTCACTATGGCCATGCAGGCTCAGATGGGGAACAGAATCACTAGGTCCTGGTGAGGCATAGAATAAGACCACAATCACCAGTATCAGGTGTGCCCCTTGTGGGAACCAGAGCCACTCTATCCAGCTGTGTCCCAGGTCCATGTGAGCCCCACGTCAGGACCAGATGCATCAGGTCGAATTAAGGCATAGTTCGGGACAAGAGTCACCAGGTCTGGGTGCGGGCTAGGTGGGGCAAGATTCAGCAGTTCTGAGTTAGGTCAAAGTGGGGACGAGAGACACCAGGTCCAGGTGAGGCCAAACTGAGGACCAGAGTCATCAGATCCAGGTGAGGTCCATGTTGGAAAGAGAGTCACCAGGTCCAGGAGAGGTCCAGGTGGGGACCAGAGTCACCAGATCCAGGTGAAGTCCAGGTGGGGAGCAGAGTCACCAGATCCATGTGAAACCCAGGTGGGGACCAGAGTCACTAGGTCCTGATTAGGCCCAGGTGAGGATCAGAGTTACCAGATACACGTGAGCCCTTGGCGGGGATCAGAGCAAAAAGGTCCACGTGAGCCCTGCTTGGGGACCATGGTCAACAAGTCTACCTGAGGCCCAGGTGTGGAACACAGTAATCATGTCCAGGTGAGTCCCCGGTGGTGACAAGAGTCACCACGTCCAGTTGAGGCCCAATTGGGGACCAGGATCACCAGGTACAGGGGAGGCCCTTGAGAGAACCAGAGTCAACAGTTAGAGGTCAGGCGCAGGTGGCAACCAGGGTCAGCAGGTCCAAGTCAGGCCAAAGTGGGGTTCATAGTCACTAGGGCACGGTGAGACCCAGAGGGGGACCAGAGTCACCTGGTCCTGTGAGGTCCAGTTGTGCAACTCAGTCACCGGGTCCCAATTTTGCCCAGTGTGGACCATGGTCAACAGGGCCAGTTGAGGCCCAGATGGGGACCGGAGTCCCCACATCCAGGTGAAGCCCAGGTGGGGACCACAGTCACCAGATGCAGGGTGTCTCAGGTGCAGACCAGAATCACCAGCTGCAGGTGAGTTGCAGGTGGCAACCACACTCACCAGGTCCCGGTGAGGCCCTGGTGGGGACCAGAGTCACAAGGTACATGAGAAGCTAGAAACACTGCAGCCACAGGTCGACATGGTGTCCATGTGGGAACGAGAATCACCAGTTACAAATGAGGCCCAGGTGGGGATCCGATTCACAATGTCCAGGTGAGACCCAGGTGGGAACCAGTGTCACCACATCCAGGTGTGGCCCAGGTGAAGACCAGAGTTAATACGTCCCGCTGTGTCACTGATAGTGAAGAGTGTAACGATATCCTGATGCTACCCAGGTGGGGGCCAGAGACACCAGGTCCTGGTGAGCCCCAGGTGCGACTAGAGACATGAGGTCCAGGTGAGGTCCCGATGGGAACCACAGTCACCGGGTCAGGTGAGCCCATGCTTAGGATCAGAGTCACCAGTTTACTGATGAGGCCCAGGTGGAGCCAGAGTCACCTGGTACAGAAGAGGCCAAAGTCAGGACCAGAGTTACAGGATCAGGTCAGTCCCAGTGGGGAATACAGTAACCATGTCCCGATGTGACAGGTAGAACCCAGAGTCAACCAGGTCCGATGAGGCTCAGTTGGGTAGCATATTCTCTAGGTCCCCGGTGAAGGCCGCAGTTGAGGAACTCAAGTCCAACCAGGTTGTGGAGTTGAGCCTAAGGGGTACAAGATTCACCTGGTCTACAGTGACAATCACAGATGGGACCAGGTCACCATGCAGGGTGATGCCCAGAGGTGATCCAGAGTCTTCATGTCCAGGTGAGGCTCAGGTGTGAACATAGTAATCGGTTAATTGCCACAGGTGAGGCCAGAGTCACCAGTCTGGGTGGGCCCATTAGGAGCAGAGTCCCTAGTCCAGTTGAGGCCAAGAAGGCGTCCACAGCATCAGGGGGTCCCTGTGGGGAACCAAAGTCCCAGGACTGGCGAGGCTAGATGGGGGACAAGATTCACTCAGGTCCAGGTGATTTCCCATGTGGTGACCAGAGTTACCAGTTCGGGAAGGCACCAGGTAAGGACCAGTTCACCAGGTCCAATTGAGCCCACACACGTTGGGGACCCTGTGTGACCCATTTATGGGTGAGCCTCACTTGGCAACCCCACTCACCATTTCCATTTGAGTCGCAACCTTCATGCCTCTGCAGTGGAACCATGTCCCCGATTATTCCCAGGTAATGACCAGAATTACCAGGTCCAGGTGAAGGCCACCCGCAAGCCATTCATTTGGAACCATATCCCTATGATGCCCCAGGTAGGTACCAGAGTCACCAGGTCCAAATGATCCCAGATGGAAGCATATCACTATATCCATGTGAAGGCCGCAGTTTGAGGACCAGGTTCACCATAACTGGTTTTGAGGCCTAGAGCGGTACCAAATCCCGTCCCGTGACTCCATATGGGGACCAGAGTCACAGGGCAGGTGAGGCCCAGAGAGGTTCCAGATTCAGCATGTCCAGTTGAGGCTCAATTGTAGAACAGGTCCCCAGGTACCCATGATGCCCATGTTAGGACGCAGAGTCACCAGGTCTGGGTGACGCGCAGATAGGATCAGAGTCCACCAGTTCCAGGTGAGGTAAGAAGAGTTTCACCAGCAATCAGGTCCAGGTGGGGAACAAATCACCAGGACTGGGTGAGGGGGCCCAATCACCAGGTCCATGTGAGTTGCAGTGGCAACACACTCACCCCCGTCCCGGAGAGCCCTGGTGGGGACCAGAGTCCAAGGTACTGAGAAGCCTGAACACTGCAGCCACCAGGTTCACATGATGTCCCATTTGGGATTGAAAATCACCATTTCCAGGTCGGGACCAGGGGGGGATCGACTCACCATGTCCAGTTTTATACCCAGGTGGTACCAGTGTCCACCGATGTCCTGGTGTGGCCCCAGGTGAGACCAGAGTTATTAGGTTCCTCTGGTGAGTGGTTGGTGAACATGTAACCATATCCTGATTCTACCCAGGTGGGTACCAGAGACACCAGGTCCGATGAGGCCAGGTTTAACCGTACACATGAGGTCGCAAGGGAGTTCCCGATGGGACCAAGTCCCCGGGTCCATGTGAGGGCCCATGCTTAGATCCGAGTTACCAGTACAGAAATGAGGCCCAGGTTTTTTTTGGACCAGAGTCACCTGGTACAGAAGAGGCCAAAGTCAGTGAAACCAGAGTTATACCAGGATCAGGTCAGTCCCAGTGGGTAATACAGTAAACCATTGTCCCCAATGATGCCCAGGTAGAGTCATAGTCACCAGGGTCCCAGCGAGGGCGCAGGTGGGTGGGAATACTTCACGAGGTCCAGGTGAGGCCCAGATGAGGACCAAGTCCACCAGGTCCTAGTTGACCCTAGAGGGGTCTCAGATTCACCCGGTCTAGGGACATCCATATGGGGACCAAAGTAGTCGCCATGTCAGGGTCAGGCCCAGATGGGAATCCAGAGTCATCATGTCCAGGTGGAGGCTCAGGTGTGGAACAGAGTCACCAGGTACCAATCATGCCCGTTGAGGACCAGAGTCCGCAGGTCTGTGTGACGCGCAGATAGTATCAGAGTCACCAGTCCCAGGTGAGGCCAAGAAAGAGTCTCACAGGAATCAGGTCCAGAGTGTGGAACAAAGTCACAGGACTGGGTGAGGCCAGATTGGGACCAGATTCACCAGGGCCAGTTGAGGCCAGGTGTGAGCTGAGTCCCCGGGTCTGGGAGAGGACGCAGTAAGGACCAGATTCACCAGGTCCCAAGAAGGCCCACGTGGGGACCTGAGTCAACAGGTATGGGTGAGCCCCAGGTGTCAACCACCTCACTAGGTCCAGCTGAGGGCCAACATGCCGGCCATGCAGAGGACCATGTCCCCGAATGATGCCAGGTGTTACTAGAGTTACCCCACTGACTTCCATGTGATGACACGCGGGCAGGGCCATGCAGTGGACCCATGTCCGCGATGATGCCCCAGGTAGGGCCCAGATATTTACCAGCCTAGGTGAGGCCAACCTGCGGTCCATGCAGTGGAACAATGTCCCGATGATGGCCAGAGGGAGAGGTCACCAGTCCAAATGAGACCCTGATGGAGCATATTCCTAGGTCTCAGGTTAGGCCCCAGTTGAGTACGCAGAGTTCAAGAGACTCTGGTGAGGCCCTAGAGGGGTACAGAATCACTGGTCCATGTTTGGGACATCCAGATGGGACCAGAGTCACCAGGTCAGGATGAGGCCCAGAGCGGTTCCAGAGTCATCATTCCAGGTGATGCTCAGGTGTGGCAAGTCACCGGTAAACCAATGTATGGCCCAGGTGAGGACCAGAGTCGCATGTCTAGGTGACAACGCAGACGGATCAGAGTCACCATTCCTTGTGAGGCAAGAAAGATCCAACAGCAATAGGTCCAGGTGGGAACAAGTCACCCGGACTGGTGAGGCCCAAATGGGACCCACTCACCAGGGTCCAACTGAGGCCTAGGTGGGACACCAGATTCAATCAGCCAGTTAGGCCAAAGTGTGGAGCAAAGTTTTCATGTCCAGTTGAGGCCCAGGTGGGGAACGAGTACCCAGGTCCCATTGCTTGCCATTGTGGGAAAAAGCGACACATGGTCCAGAGGAGGCCTAAGTTAGGTAGATTCACCAGGTTCCTGTTGAGGCCCATGCGGAGGACCCGTGTCCCCCAGCTCCGGGATAGTCCCAGAGGGGGAAACAGAGTCACCCGTTCGGGTGATATCCAGGGTGACCAGAGTCACCACGTCAGAGTGAGGCCCGATGGGGACGAGAATCACTAGGTACCAGTGAGGCCCGATGTGGACCTGAGATAACGGGTCCCATGATGCCCATTATGAGGACCTGAGTGCACAGGTCCAGGGATGTCCCTGTGGGAACCATCACCCGCTCGTCCAGGTGAGGCCCAGGTGGGACCACATTCCACCAGGTTCAGGTGAGGCCCAGGTATATAAGAGAGTATCCAGGTCCCTTGATGCCCAGTAAGGACCAGCGTCATCAGTTCCAGAGAGGCCCAAATATTATCAGAGCATTTGTGTTCCAGGGTGCGGCGATGGAGCAACCCGGACCATGTTTCCAGAGAGCCCCATATGGGAACGCAGAGCAAACCAATATTCACGTAGGTCCCAGGTGGGACCACTTCCCAAGGTCCAGGTGAGGGCAGGTGGCAACAGGATATCACGCAAGTCGCAGGGAGATCCAGGTGCGACCAGGCCACCAGAGCCAGGTGCGGACCATCTCAGGACCAGATTCACCAGCGAAGTGAGCCCAAGGGGGTGGCCAGAGTACCAGGTAAGGGTGAGGATCAGAGTGGAACCAGAGTAACCAGTTTAAGTTGGAGGCCCAGAATGGGACCAGAGTTTCCTGGACAAGTGAGGCCATTGTCGAATGGAGTATACAGGTCCCAATGAGGCCTGGGTGAAGGACCGAAGGTCAACTATGGCGCATGCAGCCAGATGGGAACAGAATCACTAGGTCCCGGTGAGGCATAATAAGACAACAGTCCACAGTCATCATGTGAGCCCCTTGTGGGAACCATAGACACCTCTATCCAGGTGAGTCCCAGGTCCATGTGAGGCACACTGAGCCCAGATTCATCAGTCGAATTGAGGCCATAGCTGGGGACAATCACCAGGTCTGGGTGCGGCCTGAGGGGGGCAATATTCAGCAGTTCTGAGTTAGGGCAAAGTGGGGATGAAGACATCCAGGTCCAGGTGAGGCCAACCTGAGGACCATAGTCACCAGAATCCATGTGAGGTCCAGTTTGTAAAGAGAGTCACTAGTTCCATGAGAGGTCGCAGGTGGAACCGAGAGTCACCAGATCAGGTGAAGGCCAGGTTGGGGACCATAGTACTAGGTCCAGATGAGGCCCAGGTGAGGATCAGAGTTACAAGATACACGTGGCCCGCCGGTCGCGGTATCAGAGCCAAAAAGGTCACGTTATGCCGGCTTGGAGCCCATGGTCACAGTCTACCTGAGGCCCCAGGTGTGGAACAGTAACCAGTTCCGGTTAGTCCCCGGTGGTGACAAGAGTCACCACGTCCAGGTGAGTGCCCAGGTGGGGAACCAGGATCACAGGGTCCAGGGGAGGCCCTTGATAGAACCAGATTCAACAGTTTCGAGGTCTGGCGCAGGTGGCAAACAAGGGTCGCAGGTCAAGCAGTCCCCAAGTGGGTTCACAGTCACTAGGGCAGCGGTGAGACCCCAGAGGGGGACCAGATTCCAC
>NW_023330726.1:0-66388 GCF_011100685.1 Canis lupus familiaris | reverse complement strand
ATGCATCCCATTCCTCGCTCAGCCTCTGTCTCTGCATCTTTCCAGTGTGTCGTTCATGATAAATGAATCCTCTTTACAAAACCAAATTACGAATAAAAATTTACTCATCAACTAGTCTAACCCACATATTAATATGCCCGAAAGGAAAAATGCACATGCACCTCAATGCAGAAAAAGCAGCATCCATGCGGCAGCACATTATTAAAAAACAGACGGGAACTTTTTCAAAATGATTAAAGTCGTGTACCAAACACGCCACATTAGCTAACATAAATATTGACAGAAGGAGCAGCAGGACCACTTCCTCTGAGTCAGTGACAGGCAAGCCTCCAGTTAGACTGTTATGGTGACATATATGCGGTTCCAGCCACTCAGTAAGACAGAACAGAAATACAAGGGACGCAGAGAAGAAAGAAAAGTCTTTCCAGCAAAATCTGTGCTGAAACAGCTAGAGATAGATAAATACCAAAAAGGAAGAGAAAGAAAGAAAGAAAAGAAAGAAAAGGAAGAAGGGAAAAGGAAAGAAAGAAAGAAAGAAAAGACAGAAGAAGAAACGGAGGAAAAAAAAGAAAGAAAGAAAGAAAGAAAAGAAAAGAAAGAAACAAGAACAAAAGAAAGAAAGAGAATAAGAAAGATAAAAGCAAAGAAAGAAACAGAAAGAAAGCGAAAGAAATTGCTAGATTGCCTCTATCCACAAATAAAAGCTAACACGGGTCCAGTTCCAGCCCTGAGCAACATCACACTTCAACAAGACACAGAAAATATATAGAAAATGCCCCCCCTTTTTTTTCTTTTTTTTGTTTTGTTATCGTTTTTATTTTATGTGTTGGACTAAGATTTCTCAGATACAACATAAGTATGATCCATAAACACAAAAAATGATGAATTAATCTTCATGAAAATGTACAAGTTCTGCTCTTATAAAGAATAAAAAGACAAGCCACAGATGGAAAGACAATATTTTCAAAATACGTCTCAGCAAAGCACCAAAACTGAGGAAGCAAACCAAGAAAGAAAGAAAAAGACAGGAGTTCCACCAGTCAGAGAGCAGACAGGAGAGGGGTGAAGAATTTCCCAAGACCTTGAAAGGGGCTTGTCTGTCCGCCGAGCAGGAGAGATGCCTGCGAGACCGGTGTTCGCCACAACAGCTGCTGTGTGGTGAGTGTATTAAGAGGAGATTTTTCCACTCGAGGATGAATTTCTGATGGTGAGATGGTTAATCTGATGTGTCAGGTCGCCTGGAGTGTGGTCTCAGAGAGCCGGTCAAACACTTTTCTGGCTGTTCCTCTGAGGCTGGCTTTGGATGAGATCAACTTTTAAATCAGGCAATTTTGCGCAAAGCAAGTCACCCTCCATAATGTGGGTGGGCCCCGTCCAATCGGGTGAAGGCCTGCCTAGAGCAGAGGCTGAGTCCCCCGAGCAAGGGAGAAGTCTGCTCTTCCTGGGCCTCCAGCTGCCGGCCTCCCCCCGGCAGATTTTGGAGTCACCAAGCCTCCACCATCGTGTGAGCCGACTCCTTAAAGTAGATCTACTTACACACTTACCTCCAGTTGGTTCTGTTTCTCCCTGACTCACACGGCTGGCTTTCCAGACCGCGAGGGGTCTGTTGGCCACCGACACCCGGACTGTTAAGCCAGAGTCAGGCGGGGACCACGTTGATTAGGCCTCATCCTGCTTCACGAACCATAATCGGCAGAAATGAAAACTTGTGCGAGCCTGGAAATGGCAAGAGAGCCTCCCAGGTTCCCGAGCTGCACCTGGTGCTTCCGTGTTAGGAAACACCCTCGCTGGCCATCGGTCGGGTTCTGCGGCAGAGCCGCGTCTGCACCGCGGGTGGGAGGAGGCGTGAGTTTGTGTGGGGGAGGCATGCGAGGGGGCGCCAATCTGTCCCTTCCACGCAGGAACGCGGACAGCACCCGAGCCTGGAAACCAAGAAGTTGCAGCAGATACTCATTCTTCAGATACAAGGACGCGGAGAACAGACAAGCATCTCAAAGGGTCCAGAGTGGCTGCTTCTGGGGACAAAGAGTTTGGGGGGGCAGGGACCGAGCAGTGATCACGGCTTCCCTTCAAAGTCCAGAGCTTTTGTCCTACAAATTATAAAGTTACAGCTTATAACCTCTTGGTGTCAGTTTATTAAAAAAAAAAAAATCAGTCGATCGGATATCTGAAACCGTGCCCCATGGAAGACACTGTGCTGGGCTCAGCGGTAGACAGGCAGAGGCAAGAAGAGAATTAATGTCCTCAAAAAGCTTCAGAAGATTTAGGCATTTTCAACCAGAGCAGTCAAATATCTGAACCATGTAATAAACAGTATCAAACAACTGAAAACAAAAAAGTGATACAAAAAAAAAGAATGTGTAACTGGATTGTCTCTGGTCTTCCCAAGACACCACAAACTTAACAAATGCATTTAGGTTTTACTAAAAAGCAAAGCAAATCACCTAAGTCCAGAAAACACTTTTCGTTTCATTTCTTTTCTTTTCTGTTGTCTTCATCAATTTATATGAACCAAATCCATTGTGAAATGAGAGTAGCAAGTATCTCAGAGGAAATAGTTGCTTAACTGTTGGAGGTTAATGTGTGTGAAATTAATCTGGACCTGAATTTTGATGTGATATTTGTATGGAAAGGAGAGTTATTTTTTAAGGTGTTGGAGCCTAGAGCTGTACTGGGTAAACTATCATATGAATAAAATGAAAGCATATATATACCTGCTGAAAAAAAAACAATACAAAAAACGCAAAAGTGCATTGTTTGTTAGAATTTTAGGCTCATTAGGAGAAAAGATAACAATGCTTCAGACTGGAACGTTGCCCTCCATTTTGCATCCATCCACCGGACTACCTGAACACAGCTACAACCTCGTGTGACACATCTCTGCTAGAGAGGAAAGTGTAGCTTGGTATCTCGATCACACAGATATTAAAACAAGTGTATTTTCCTCTCTTTAAACTGATGATGACCTATGCCTAATCCCCAAGCCTATTTCACTGGGTGACAAAACTAAAACCCTCTCAGTCATGCATGAACAGCTATTTATTTTGTTTAAAGCCAGTCAAGTATTAAAGATATGAAACACAATAATACATCTAGATTTCTTCAGTCTAGAAAGATATATCACTATTTGGATGACAGTTCTAGCATACTCGGTAAGCACAAAGGCTTTCTCTAGAATGGATAAAATTAACAAATAACCATAAGGAAATTAAGATTATTTTCAAAAAGAAAATAACACACAGCAGTAAACAGAAAGAGGAAAACTCACTTAGATAGAAGATGTGCTGCTACTTAAGACCAAAATGACAAGTTGTTTCAGAAAAGCACAGCCTTTCCTGGAATTAAGACCAGGGAGAACCGGCCCCTGGATCTCACAGGAAGATCTGACCTATTTGCCGGAGCGGCAACCTGAGCACTATCTTAATAACACAGATATGCATTTTATAAGGTCACTTCTTTGAACATCCTTAAGTGCACGTCACTACCACAAACACTGGGAAGTCCATTCCGCCTTAGAAAACAAAAGCAAGGCAGAGAGGGCAAGGGGCTCTCCTGCGAGGTGCTAAGGCAAGGGGGAGTGGAAGCACACGAGGAAGGGAAGGCAAGGAACGTGCGCTCAGGCCGGCAGGGCAACCGCTGCACAGAGGCCCAGAGGCCGGAGCCGCCCTGCAGCTCCTGAGCACTGGGCCGCAGGAGGAGCAGGGCCGCCACTGCTCCAGGGAGGCTGTGGAGCCAGAGGCAGGCGGGAGCCGGAGAGAGGGATTTCCATCCCCTTGCGGATGAGCCCCGAGAATGAACTCTAACGAGGTCCAAATCCCTTGCCAAGAAAGTAAGGTGGAAACTTCAGCCAACACACGAGGATCCGAGAACCCGACCTTCTGGACCACTGACACCTCTGTTCACTTCCACCAGGAACATTCATCAAGTCGCAGTTAGAAAACACCCATTTCAGTAAGAAAACACTGGTCAGGAAGCAACCAAAGAACATTGAAATTACCCACTTAATTGAGAAAGATTTCCTAGACACTGACAAGATAGCTTTCGTGGAAGATATATGCTTATCTCTGTAGGCACCTGAATAAGTTGTGAGTTTAAATCAGTAACATATAAAGGGAAATTTTCTAGAAATCATAAATAACCTTGGTTTTAGATGAATTGATGTGACTTCTATCTTTCCACAGAGAAGTGATCACTAAGCAGGGCTATATGTCTGTTCGATCCTACTTGTTCACAATTAAACCGTGGCAAATGATCACAAGATATTAATTCTATTCTACCCTGGATACTGTCTGCAGATGGAGAAATGGGAAAAGACAGAAGAGACAGAGTCCTGAGCTCAGGCAACACTGAGGCAATAACATCGGACAACCTCTCACTCCTTAACATAAGCAAGCCGAGGTGTAAAGAAGATATGTTTTCCTCCATTTTGGCTCAAGAGTTATTTCTGGTATAAATATATATATATATATATTTTGCAACAGAAAAGAGCCTATAAACATGTTTCTTCAAATGGGCCATCATTTAAAAAAAAGATAGAAAGGGAAAAAATACTGCTAACCATTGGGGTAAGAGAAGAAATGAGAGGGGAAGACCAAGAAGCAGTGGGCGAGTCATGGTGACAGGGAGCCTGAGGTCAGCAGGCATAAAGTGACCAAGTTTTACCAAGAACACTCCACAGACATCACACGATGGTCACTCAACACAGAGGAAAATATCTGAATGCATCCATGAGAATAAGGTACCCATTTCAGTGGTAGAACAGAAAACGGTATTTACCCTACAGACATTCATAAGGAATAAACACTGAGGAAGATGACGAACCTTTTTTGTAGATAAGTAGACTCCATGTCCAGCACCCAGCATGGAGCCCAATGTGGGGCTTGAACTCAAGACCCTGAGATCAAGAGCAGAAAGCAAGAGTCTGAGGCTTCATCCAGTGAGCCCCCCAGACACCCTGATGATGATCTTTTAATACAGAAAATGAAAGTAATGATGACAACTTAGCCAAAGGAACACAGTTCTTTCTAACGGACAATCAAGTGACAATTCCAGGAGTTAAGCTCATACTCTTCTGATAGGAAAATTTTGAATCTCTTTAGATAAACGTAATTCAGAATATTTATAAACTGTATTATCCTCTCATTTAAAGGTAACCTAAGGTTTTGGGGGTGCCTGGGTGGCTCAGTCAGTGAAGTGTCTCCCTTCAGCTCAGGTCATGATCCCAGGGTCCTGGGATCCAGCCCCACTTTGAGCTCCCTGCTCAGCGGGGAGCTTGCTTCTCCCTCTCCCTCTCCCTCTGCCCCTCTTCCCTGGTATACTCTCTCTCTCTCTCTGGTAACAAAATATTTCAATAAATAAATGTCAGTGAAGTATCTTTTTTTTCGTTTTATTTTTTCATTTTATTTATTTATTTTTTAATGATAAATTTATTTTTTATTGGTGTTCAATTTGCCAACATACAGAATAACACCCAGTGCTCATCCCGTCAAGTGCCCCCCTCAGTGCCCGTCACCCAGTCACCCCCCCCCCGCCCTCCTCCCCTTCTACCACCCCTAGTTCGTTTCCCAGAGCTAGGAGTCTTTATGTTCTGTCCCCCTTTCTGATATTTCCCACACATTTCTTCTCCCTTCCCCTCTATTCCCTTTCACTATTTATATTCCCTGAAATGATGAGACCATATAATGTTTGTCCTTCTCCGATTGACTAACTTCACTCAGCATAAGACCCTCCAGTTCCATCCACGTCAAAGCAGATGGTGGGTATTTGTCGTTTCTAATGGCTGAGGAATATCCCATTGTATACATAGACCACATCTTCTTTATCCATTCATCTTTCGATGGACACCGAGGCTCCTTCCACAGTTTGGCTATTGTGGACATTGTTGCTAGAAACATCGGGGTGCAGGCGTCCCGGCGTTTCATTGCATCCGTAAATTTGGGGAAAATCCCCGACAGTCAGTGAAGTTTCTAATCAACCCAAATTACTGTTAGCAAAGTTGCAAAGACAACTGCATGTGCACATTGGTATGCTTTTTCTCTGGGAATGTTTAGGTTTGGGATACTTTCATGTTTTCAGAAAGAGTTATGTTTCCATCTAAACCAAAAAGCAAGGAACAATGATGCTTTCATAAAATTTTAACATTGCAATACAAGCATTTCTGAAAAAGGAGAAAAAGGAAAGGAGACAAGCAAGACCCCGAAACCTTATAGGGTATCACGTCTTGTCGTCTGGGCCGAACGGTTTACAGTAAACCAGAACCAAGTAGCAGAGCTGCCAGTACTTCTATTGCACAGGGGTCTAGGTAATACCTGGTATGGACAAAAATGGGGGGGGGGGGCAAGATTTTACTTATCAATAAGATCAAAGATACTATGACAAGGAAGATGATGAATCACAAATCCCAAGTGTCCGGTAAAAAGGAGATAGAGCCAGCATCCACGAAAAGAGCTCGGGGATCTGAAACAGGCCTAGGGAAAACCCATTCACCTGAACAAAAGCCCTGACCAATCCTGGGCTCGCCCTGGGGCCTAAAGACTCCCTATGTCAACCACCACACACTCTCTGAGTTTTACAACCTGACTCGATGCCTCCCAAATTGCTTCACTAAGGAAATACTAAGGTTTTTATCGAGGTATTCATTAATTAACAACTTGAAAGAAACAGGTACATTTCCCATGTTATGAAATTATTTAGGTCTTAGACGCTCTGACACGTGGATCCAATTTAAAATCTTCTAGTGGAAAAAGGGGTTGGGGCATAAAAGCCCCCCTGAGACGCTGTCAGGGCAGAGAACTTTGCTGGCCCCTGGACACCACAAACTCGGATTCCCAGTGAGCCTTTTCCCCTCCTGCTATTTACAGTCACTCAGAGCCCAGCTGACCTCCACACAGGGAACTAGGAATGCCATCTCCTTCTATGAGAATATGCACCTGACTCCCACGCGAGAAAAACTTAGCAGGGCTGTTTCAGCGGTGGTCATTGTGCAGAGGCTCATTTTCTCGATTCCTATGAGCAAACTCAGTCATGAAGGTACTTTGGCTTACTATATTACAAACAGAATTACTCCTTGAAAATAAGAAAGACTTTAGAATGAACTTGCAAATTAATCGGAGTCTATTATTTTGGAATGTGAATTGAATGTGTTATGTTTAGTTCTTTATTTAAGTGTACAAGACTTCAGAAATACAGGAGTGTTCTTAGTACCTTTTAAGTAAGTTCATACAAATTTAGGGACAAAAAAAACCCAAAAACATGTTCTTCCGCGAGCCGTCATTTCAGGTATTCTTGAAGTCAAACATATACATTTGAAATGATCTGACTTTGTGCTTAATGACAGTCATGCAGACAAAATTTACCGGTTCATCAAACTATAGTGCAAGTATATGAATTTATTTGTAATAAATTATCATTTTTGCATATATCAGTCAAAGCACAAGGCCTAAACACTTGCAACCAAAATGAATTATTAATTTAATTGTCACAAAACATGAGAGACACCTAAGTCTGGGAAATGAACAAGGGGTAGTGGAAGGGGAGGTGGGTGGGGGGTTGGGGTGACTGGGTGACGGGCACTGAGGGGGGCACTTGGTGGGATGAGCACTGGGTGTTATGCTATATGTTGGCAAATTGAACTCCAAGAAAAAAATTTAATTGTCACAGCCTATTTGGCGAAGTTCTATTACTATTTGCTATAATATGCAATGCATAAGGGGGAGAATCAAATTGAAAACCTAAAAAAGTAAGCCGATTATTTTGTCCTGGAGAAATTAAAATACAGCAAGCTGACAAAATCAGAGCCAAGGCATTCATGTTTTAAATAGGTAAAAACAAAACAAACAAACAAACAAACAAAAACAATGTTTACCTTAACTTAAAGAACAGTTGTGCCCAAAGGGAAGGTTCAACCTGCTGATAAAGAGTTCTTTTGTTTCCAGAAACCATGAAAAGGCCTCAATTCCCTCTCCAAGGTAGGAAGGAGGGTGGAATGGGAGCTCTTTGGCACTGGCTTTGCTACTTGACTGTGACTCTCCCCAGCTAAGCAGGTCTACTGGGAGAGGACACTGCTGTGGGGCTCCGGGCCTTCTGACTTGGTATTTTTGTGCAGAGAGAGGGAGCACCCCAGAAACAGGTGTCCTAAACCAGAAGGCTTCTGAAACACAGAGGTCTTTGGAATAACAATTCAATGGAAGATGCTCAGTTGAGAGGAACTCAACAGCCTGGACTACATGGGGGTCAGGACCCAGAAGACGGTGTATTTTCCCTCTTGAGGTTCCTTTCTTGATTTAGAAGCAAAACCGGATTAATGCCAGGGAAAAGGCTTAGCACCTCTCAAAGGGTAGAAAGACATGCCATGTTTCTCTTGCCTCAGTGTGGCCTCCCTCTACGTGTCAAGGGAGGAAATGAGCGGACACCAGCAAGTGTCCCTGGAGGATACGGAAAAGGTCATGGGAACCAAACAGTACATGTGGGCTCTTCCCCCTCCTGTCATAATACACAAGAGGTGTCTACTGTATTTAAGTCCTTGGAGGATAAAAATATGTATCAGGTAATGAATTTTTCATTGTACGAAATGATGTGAAAACTTATTTAACGTTTTTAAATTCCTAAATAAAAAGCAAAATGATACATTTGAGTTCAAAACATATACTAGTTACACAGGAGGGGAAGGATTTTCTTTTCAGTAATCATCTGATCTGTTTTCATTCAAAATTTATTTGGGGAACAAAATATACGAAGTACCTATATGTGAAGATTCTCAAGGGGAGATAATTAGTACAAGAAAGGACAATGGGATTAGAGTCAGAAAAGTAACAATTCTAATATTGAGTAATAAAAACAACAACACTGAGTAAGTTACTACACATTCCTCAATCTCAGTCCTTTGATCTAAAAACCTGGAATAATGCTGCGCTGCTAATAACAACTCAGAGTGATTACTGAGATCATGCATGTGGAAGCAACAAAAACACGGCATTACAAATGTTTTGCTTCCACTTCCTTATAGACTCATGAAACAAAACTTTGACAAGTTCCAAATTAGAATTTAAGTGATGAAGAATTTGTAGAATTTGAAGAATAATGCGTTCAGGATATGTTAAATACACAGAGTTTGGCTCAAATTAAATATAATGCTGCAAAGAGAAGTACCAGACATCAAAATACAAGGAGTAGGCATACATTACGCTCAGTACTTTGACAAATAGTCACGTCCAAACTAACGTGCTAAAGAAAATACTAGGCCTGCAATAGAAGAGTCAAGCTAAACTGCTTGTAAACACAGAAAATATTGGTAAGAGCATTTTACATTTTTTAAAAAGGCAGTGGAACATTTGTAAATAAGGAAGAGGTCCTTGGAGGTCCTAAGCTGCAGACTTGTACAACAAACTGCATCATTACTGACAACTTAAAAAAGTACTAAAAACCTAAATTTCCAGGAGTGTCTACAGAGTTTCAGATGCCATCCCAGCGGATCCGGGGGTAAATATCCTCTGTCTTTGAAAGAAAGAGAGAGGGATTTTCACTAGCTCTGGGTTGTACATTTTGCAGATTCAAAAAGTTTAGAAGTAGCCATACTCACCTGAGAGCTGACACTGCTCTATCTCTGCTCAGCTAATGGAATTCAGTCCATGTGGTGAAGCTGCTTATGATACGGTAGCAGGAGAGGAAAGAAAAAAGCCTGGCAGTTGAGGACATAATCACTGTGGTGTTATTTCTCATGACACGGCAACCATAGTATTATTTGGGGGAAGACACAAGATGTATTCTTTTTTAGTGTCAGCAATGTTTAATTCTACACTGAGAATCTGAAAATACTGTTTAAAAACTCAAAATAAGAATACAGGAAGAAATAGACGAAGTTTACTTTTTCATCATTATTTTAACTCAAACACATGCGCAGAGGTCAATCCCCTCCGAATAAACTTTTCTACTGTTTCAACTTTATTTCACAATTTCACAAATTCAAAGTCCTTCAAATTGTTGCAAATATTTTTAGATCAGAATTTTCAGAATTCAAAGGACATTAAATGTTTGTGGCAGAGTGGTATGAAATGTCCTATTCAAGGACGGAGCACCACAAACGCAAAACATGATGAACCGGGCAGCTCCGGGGGCTCAGTGGTTTAGCGCCACCTGCAGCCCAGGGCCTGATCCTGGAGACCCGGGATGGAGTCCCGCGTGCTTTTCCCTCTGCCTGGGTCTCCGCCTCTCTCTCTCTGGGTCTATCATGAATAAATGAATAAAAAAAAAAAACATGATGATCTGATTTGATAAACATTCTAGATGTCACATCATTAAACGAGGCCTAAAATGCAAATATAATTGTTTTTGTTACATTTTTAAAATGAGCGAAAATTCTGTGACTATCATAAATAAATAAAATTAAAAAAAAAAAGCTATTTAAAAAATGAGCGAAAATTACCTTTCTTTTGGGGTGCCAACTGCATGATTGCCTAGTACAGGTGTAAGTGCTGATTCATTACAAAGGCAACGCTAAAGAAAGAAATAAGCAGTCATAGAACTAAAACATGACTCTCTGCTAAAAACCTGTGCATGAAGTATTTAAAAACAGGCATTTACATGTGGCTTTGACACGAAAATGCACATTGCAGGGGTGCTCCTGGTGAACAAGAAGCTTGTCTATAGATCCAAGGCCCTGTCACACCTAAAAAAGAATGTAGTAGTGACAGCAGTCGCTTCAGCCCGCTCAAGGCCGGACTTCCCTACAGTCCTCTAGTTTCCTGTAATCAAAAAAACCCCACAGCCCAGGGGAGGAGCGGCGGTTAAAGCCCAAAGTGGCCAAGCAGCAGCGCGCGCCCCAGGCTCCCCGGGCCCCGCCGCCCGCCCAGGCCAGGCCCCCGCGGCGGCGCCTCCGGGCTCCAACGGCCTCAACGGAAGGCGGCGCGGGGGGCAGAGGCGCATCAGTCTGGGGGGGACCCGGCGGGGGGCGTTGGGGAAGCCGCGGCCTGGACCGGGACCCACAGCGGCGGCTCCACCTGGGGCAGGGCTCTGACCCGCACTCGGCCTGCGGTAAGCAGCGCCCCACTGCGCGATGGGGGCTGAGGGCGGCCCCGGGAGGGACCCGGAGCGGGGAGGGCGGGACCTGAGGCCGGCGGGGTCGCGGGGGGGGGCAGGGGCCCGGGATGCTGGGGGGGGGTCGGGAGGGACCCCGAGCGGGGAGGGCGGGACCTGAGGCCGGGGGGGTCGCGGGGGGCGGGCAGGGGCCCGGGATGCTGGGGGTCGGGAGAGGGGAGCGTGGGCCAAGGACCCTGGGGCGTCGGGAGGGACCCCGAGCGGGGAGGCCGGGACCTGAGGCCGGCGGGGGGTCGCGGGGGGCGGGCAGGGGCCCGGGATGCTGGGGGGTCGGGAGGGACCCCGAGCGGGGAGGGCGGGACCTGAGGCCGGCGGGGGTCGCGGGGGGCGGGCAGGGGCCCGGGATGCTGGGGGGTCGGGAGAGGGGAGCGTGGGCCAAGGACCCTGGGGCGTCGGGAGGGACCCCGAGCGGGGAGGCCGGGACCTGAGGCCGGCGGGGTCGCGGGGGGCGGGCAGGGGCCCGGGATGGGGGGTCGGGGGGAGAGGGGAGCGTGGGCCAAGGACCCTGGGGCGTCGGGAGGGACCCCGAGCGGGGAGGGCGGGACCTGAGGCCGGCGGGGTCGCGGGGGGCGGGCAGGGGCCCGGGATGCTGGGGGGTCGGGAGGGACCCCGAGCGGGGAGGGCGGGACCTGAGGCCGGCGGCGTCGGGGGGGCGGGCAGGGGCCCGGGATGCTGGGGGGTCGGGAGGGACCCCGAGCGGGGAGGGCGGGACCTGAGGCCGGCGGGGGTCGCGGGGGCGGGGCGCGGGGGGAAGGCCCCGGGTCGCCCCTGGGCTGCATGGGGACTTGGCCAAGCCTGGCTCCCCGCTCGCCCCCCGCTGCTCTGTGCCCCGCTGTCCAGGTCCCGAGGTACCGCCCTAAGGAACGTGCTAAGGCCCCTGTTTTTACCCGAACCCTCATGGACTCTCTGATTGTGGCCACAAAATTAAAATTCTTTCCATTTTCTAAATTTCTGCAAGTTTAGCAGACAATGGCGAGAATTTTTATAAGACATACGAATTGTAGATTTAAAAAGCTGTGAGTATAACCTGGATTATTTATAGGATAAGTTATAATTTGCGTAATTTCATCTGAATAAGTTCTAAGGAATTAACTTACATAACTTAAAAGACACTTGCTTTAATATTTGTAATATGGAATATGATGGGTTTGAGCTTGTACCTTGTGAAAGATTTAAGAATTAAGCATAAACTCTTATCACTTGAGTATTGTTATTTTCAAAGTGCATTGATCAGCGACTGAACCACAAAACATATAGGTTAAAATAAGTGGTTTTATTCTCCGTAGGTTACCTATCTACACATCATAGTTGATAATGTTTTCTTATTAGCATGGTGTTAGACAAGATAATGATTTGAGGGTCCTTGTAGCTTGAAGAACAGGTAATCTGGTCTGTGTATTCTTACTGTCTATAGTGTAAGGAAGAATTATATTTATTTTTAAGTTATCACTGGTATTAAAATATGTATTTTTTGGACAAACAAATCAAAATAGAATTTAATTTTTTTAAATAATAAATTTATTTTTATTGGTGTTCAATTTGCCAACATACAGAATACCACCCAGTGCTCATCCCGTCAAGTGCCCCCGTCAGTGCCCGCCACACAGTCACCCCCCCCACCCTCCTCCCCTTCCACCACCCCTAGTTCATTTCCCAGAGTCAGGAGTCTCCCATGTTCCGTCTCCCTTTCTAACATTTCCTACCCACGTCTTCTCCCTTCCCCTCTATTCCCTTTTCACTATTATTTATATTTCCCAAAGGAATGAGACCATACAATGTTTCTCCTTCTCCGATTGACTTACTTCACTCAGCATCATGCCCTCCAGATATTTGTCATTTCTAATGGCTGAGGAATATTCCATTGTATCCATAGACCACAGCTTCTTTATCCATCGTCTTTCGATGGACACCGAGGCCCCTTCCACAGTGTGGCTATTGTGGACATTGCTGCTAGAAACATCGGGGTGCAGGTGTCCCGGCGTTTCGCTGCATGTGTATCTTCGGGGTAAATCCCCAGCAGTGCAATTGCTGGGTCGTAGGGCAGATCTCAAAATAGAATTTTAAGCCTTCCGGTGGAATTTATGTAACATATTCAAATAAAATAAAATCACAGGTTCTGGGGAGTGTTTTTCATCCCTCTAAACCTCAGTCCCCTAACTCTGTTCCTTCACTTCTGGCTTCTGGTTCTGGAACATATAAAGCTAGCATAATTGGTAGGGTGGAGAAAAGAGACAAATACTCTTTTTGTGAATCAGAGGTGGTTCATAAGAAGTATGTCGTCTTTACAACTGGTTATGGGCAGTGACTATTGAAACGGTTTATAGTAATCTCAATCTTAGTTAAAAATTACAAGAGAAAAAGTCTCAACACTGAAATGGCTCTCAAAGCCTTCTCATCTCTTGCATATACAGAGACTAAGAGACTTGTGCACACAGAAATGTCATCTCATAAATTTTCTCAAGTGATATTTTTGCTTCTCATTTTAATCATAAACAACCATTCCCTTTCCTACTACTGATTAGTTATAAAATACTATACTTACACCATGTAGCTCAAATGCTATTATAACTTCTTATCGCCTCCACGATAAATCCAAAATTAATAGCATAGATATCAAGTCCTTGCTGACAAGGACTGTGAGGAATACCAATAAATTGCAACCTTATTTCCTACATAAATTCTAAAAAAAATGGAAAATTGAAAAGATGTTAGTGGCAGCAGGCTAAAGTAGTACTTTTCTTAAAGATAAAGATTAAATTGTAAGACACAGGTTACTCAGTATGAGAACCAAATGGTTAACTGATTGAGAGAATCAAGCAGACCTACCAAATGTGACGTGGGATATTTGGGAAGAGCATATCCCGTATCTATTCAAAATAAATACATAAGGAAATAAATATGTAAATTAATAAGTAAATCTTTTTTTAAGCCTTAGAACACACACAGATCATGTCTTGTGTTTCTTGTCACTCTAAGAAGTCCTGATTTTCACAGGAAATTGCCATGTTACACATATTTTCAAATTAATGATCAGTTATTATTTCAGTGAAGGTTTAAGTGGTGAAGAGCTTCAAAGCATTATATACTAGGCTTTATGGGGAAACTTGGTATAGGTTTTGGTATTCTCCTAAAGCATTTTCCCAAAGTTCAGAAACTAGTGGGCCAGATGAACACATAAACAACACCAAACGATAACACAAAACCTTTGGGATGACACTAAATAGAGAAATACTGTTATAGGTGAATGATGTGCTATGATGGTAGGAGGGAAGAAAAGTTAATTTTCTATCCAGCAACTGATTCTAGTTAAAGGAAAACTTAATAAATAAATCAGAATTAAGAAAATGCTTGTTCTGTATTAATCTTGATAAACCTAACATGAAAGATAATGTCACTGTACAGTAACATTATAAAATTACTGAACTATCTCCAGAAATATTCTGATATTTGAGCCTTTAGTACTCATTCCATGAAGACTCTTCCTTCTCACATAATGCAGTACTCCTAGTCTTCATTAAATATGGCTAATGCAATAAGTATTAGGCTCTGAAAATTTCTTCAGAATTACATTTTTTGTTAAGAAAGATTTAAGGATCTTAGCAAAAATAGGTGTTTTTTTTCTTGACATTTATAAGAGAATTGGATAGGATCATAAAGTCTGTTTGGGTTAGTATAGAGAATCTAGTCAGTACTGTTTTACAAAACTCTTTGCTGTGATGGATATGTTGTAAAATTCTCACTGTCCAATGCAGTGGCCATTAGCCCCATGTGAATCTTGAGTCCTGGAAGTGTGGCTGTTGCAACTGAGGAACTAAATTTTTATTTTATTTCAATGAATTTAAATTAAAACAACCACATCTGGCTAGTGGCTGCCGTATTGTATAACCAGCTCTAGAATGAATATATGAAAATTGGTTGGGGCACTCTTGGTTAATTGATGGGGTAAGGAAACCAGAGCTGACAAACCAAGGTAACCGGTGGAGCCTCTGCTAGTCCCTGAAGCCCACGCATTCCTCATTTCCTCTTCAGTGCATACAACTAATGTGGCAGGTCTGCCGCTTGATCCTAAAGGAGCAGGTGATCCTGACCATAAAAGTATGATAAATGATGCATCTAAGAGGTGGCAAAGTGTAGCCACCTCCTCCTTCAGGAGAGCTACCTCTAATGAATTTCATCGTTTCCTTTCCAAGGTGTGCACGTCTAGTAGGAGACAATCACTAATTGCCTGCTGACTAGATCGTCAAACAAAGTGAGTAAGCTATACAATTGGAAAGGAGTAGATAAATAGAAAAGATTGTGAATGTGGAATGTATAGTATTTGAGATTTTCATTGCATTTGTTTTGAACTTATAGATCAAGTTGGGAATAATTGGTATTTTACCAGTATTGAGTCTATGAATCCATAAAATAGAATATTTCCTATTCTTTTACATCCAATTTGTCTCATCCAAGTTTTATAATTTTCCACATATAGGTTTCATACACATTGGTTTTTAGTTTTGTTACATTGTGGTCTGAAAACATACTTGTATGTTTTTTATTATCTTAATTTTTTTATGCTGTGATCTGTGGTGTCTCTGAATATGGTATCTTGTGGAGTCCGCCGAGTGAGCTTGCAAAGGCTGTGTATTTTTCTCTCATTAGGAGTATTCGCCACCTACTGTCAATGTCGGTTAGATCAAGTTGATTCATAGGGTTCTATATTCTACCGATTTCAGGTTCAGCTCATCTATATCCTTACTGATTTTCAGCCTGCTAGGTCAACCAGTTCTTGAAAGAGAGGTGTTGATATTTCTAGTCATACATACAGTTTAAACTAATCTAAGTATACTTTGAAATGATGCTATACCACTTCACATAGAGTACAGGTATCTTTTAATAGAGTATTACCAATTCGTCCATCGTAAGCCTTAGGAAAATTCTTTCATTCATTTCACTTGGCTATATGCTATATCAGCTAGTAACATCATTATTACTGTTTTAGATAAACAGGTATTGGTCAACTGATTTTATTTTTATTTTTTAAAAGATTTTTGATTTATTTTAATAGAGAGCAGTAGGAGAGAGAATGTACTCAATGTGCTCATAGCTGATTTAACATAGCCAGGGAAAGAAATAGCAAACTTGAACATAGGGTAGCAATAATTACCCAAACGGAAGCGCAAGGATACAAAAGTATAAATCACATTCCTACCATCAATGCCTGACAGACCCAGTTGCTCTCCATCTGTGCACTGCTACATATTGTCATCCATTCTGATTTGGTCCTAAAGATGATATGTAGTAATATCTCATTATAGGCTTTTTTGAAGGATAACAATATTTTATTTAATAGTTTTCTATACATTTATACCTTGTAAATATTTAGACATAGGAGATAGTACCTACCCTTCCCATCTTGATCCCCATCAGACAAATGTTTGGAGGCGAGCCTGTGCTGAGGCATTGTAGGGCAGTAACAGGGAAACAGTTACTTTCAATCCCCGACACCATTCTAGAGTGGACTTTACAGAAACACACCATGGGCTGCCTGGGTGCCTCAGGTCATCATCTCATGGGGTGTGATATGAAGCCAGGGTCGGGCTCCACGCTCAGCACGGAGTCTGCTTGAGGAGTCCCTTCCACTGCCCCCCTCCCCACTGCCTGCTAACGTTCTCTCTCTCACACACACAAATACATCTTTTTAAAAAAGAAATAAACTCTGTTAACACAGCAGGAATTCCTTCTCTAGGTTGACAGTATAGATGCTGACCTATGTATTTCCATGTGTCAGTTAATCATGCTCCCATTTCTAATCTATTTTTATCTCAGAAGTTTCTAAGGATGTCCCATCTATTTCTCTTGGTCCTTACTCATAACAACAGATCTTTTCTTGCATTTTTTGTCCGGTACACTTTATTTCTTTATGTAAATCCAAGGTTTTGACATGTTATCTTGCTCCTTTAAAAGAACTTTCAAAATGCCTTATAGTACAGTCTGCAAACAATAAATTTTTCTTAATTTTTAAGAAAATGCTTATTTCATTAATTGAACAGTTTCATCTGATGTAGAATTCTACACAGGTAGTTTTTTTTCTTTTTCATACTTTCATAGTTTGACTGCTCTCTCTTCTCTTTGCATAGATTCTGATGACGCAGCTGGCTCTAATTATTGTCATTCCTTTGCAGGTAAGGTTCCTCCCCTCTGGCTGCCTTAAAGGTTTCTATTTGTCTTTTGTTTTCTGCACTTTCAATATGAATTGCCTAGGTGTGTGCTTTTGATATTTATCCCACTTGTGTTTTCTGAGCTCCTGGGATCTGTGATTTGAGGAAATAAATCATTGTGTCTTCAAATATTTCATCTGCTCATTTCCCATTCTTCTCCTTCTGTTATCCCAATTACTTAAATGTCGTACTTTTTACTTTGTCCCAGTCTTGGGTGTTGTGTTTTGTTTGCCTGTTATTGCCCTACAATGCCTCAGCACAGGCTCGCCTCCAAACATTTGTCAGATGGAGATCAAGATAGGAAGGGTAGGTACTATCCCCTATGTTTAAATAGTTACAAGGTATAAATGTTTAGAAAACTATTAAATAAAATATTGTTATCCTTCAAAAAGGCTATAATGAGATATTACTACATATCATCTTTAGGACCAAATCAGAATGGATGACAATATCTAGCAGTGCACAGATTGAGAGCAACTGGGTCTGTCAGGCATTGATGATAGGAATGTGATTTAGAGGAAAATTTGCAATCTCTTATGAATTTAAAAATATACTTCCCATACCATCCAGCAATTACTTTCTAGGTATTTACTCAGGAGAAATGACTACTGATATATTCAATAGTATGGATGATGATAATAAACAGTGTGCACCCCGTATACTTGTTATGCAGATTAAATGACTTAATATATGTAACAAATTTAGAACAGTGCATAACACATGAACACAATTTAAGTACTAGTTGTTTGCTTTTTTTATTGTTTTTATTGGACATTAGCACAAGTTTTCATTGGAAACTTTCTAGTAGTACTTATAAGAATGAATAACATGGAAGGAAATGGAAACTTTTGGTGGGCAGAGCAGAACCAGAGAATGTATATTATAAGATGTAAGAAGCACTAGAGTAAGAATGTTTTTCTCTCTTGTTCACTGATATAGGCCAAGTATCCCAAATAGAGTCTGGCATAGAGAAGTCAATAGATGCTTGTGGAATTGAATCAGCATGGACATGAAGGTACAATTCCCGCATGTCCAACACTTATGAAAATTAAACATTCCATTACATGTGAACATCTACAGCTCAACATGTAATGCACATGGGAATAGAATTTGAAATTGTTTCATGAACTACTGTCCCAAACTTGAAAAATGAAATCTGCATGAAGTAGATAATTTGCAGGTAGGAAAAAAGGCTACAAAGGGCCTTGGTGATAAGTCAAAGGCATCTGATAGGACTAAAAGAAGATGGCAATAATTTACATTAGCTGAGGGAAAAAATGGGAGGAAATGGAAAAACTCTAAGGAAACAAGTTTTGTTGATCAGGGAATTCCTTACTTCTTCTCTATGAGGAACGTATCACACTGAACCTTGCACAGTTAAACTTGACAAAATTTGGTTTCATCTTCCTCCCTTCCTTTTTGCTAGTCTATATGGTTAAGAGATGACCAATATGAATGGAAGTTCACAAAATGATTATCATGAAAACTAAACTTTTAATTCTGCCTTGGACGTCCATATACAGCTTGCTTTAAAGTCTTAGGAACACCTTTTTACATGAGCAGAATGGCTTTACATAATGGCCCCAGATGCTTCATTACAAAAGAGATAATGTACCTTCTTCAACACCTCAAGCTGAGCATCCCTGACTGCTCTTCAGTGAGTGAGCCAATTATGTCAGTTAGTTGGCAAGGGACTAGAGCAAGTTGCTACTATCATGTGATTCTGTTTACTTTCCTGTGATACTTCCTATGAAAAGGAACTTTACAGCATTGTTCTATCTTTTCTATTCTCCCATTAGTCTGTTTTTCCTGAGACACATATTCTTACGCTTTAGGTTATCATGAACTATTGGTGAGACCATGGCTGATTTGCAAGATTGACTTGCACACTGAACTCAACTTGATTTTGTAAACAGCTAATGCAAAGAGAGATACTCTGGGTCTAAGCAATTCTCTATTCAAAGTCTTGTGCATTCAGGCAAAACTGAATTCCCAATCTTGATATGTTGTGAGTCTATAATTTTAGAAGAGATGCAGGGGTGTGGGTCTTGATGAATGCAAGTTAATATGGCCACGCATATTACCTGTCCAGAGTCAGTCTTTTCACCCAACTGATCTCTCATTGGAGAGTGCATGAAATAGGACAGTACATTGGAAAAACGGGGCCAGAGTGAAGAAACGGAGCTGAAGGAAACAATGTCTATGAGTGAAATGTGAAATCTCTAAAAAGTGAAATGCTTTTGCTATGCTGTAATGGAAGATGAACTAAAATTTTATCAATAAGCAGTCTTAAAGGCCACTTCTAAAAGAACACTCCTCTTATATTAGTTCAGTGATACAGAAGAGTAAATATAAAATAACTGTGAAAATATAAGAATATAATGATAGATATTAAATTAGTTGTCCCTTCCCAGTAGCATGAATAAAGAGCTATCAACCATAAATTTCAATGGAATTACCTATTGGATGACAAAACCCCTAATATAAAGAGATTTTAGATCCAGTTCCTAAACTGACTACTAGTAATTATTCCTATAGAAAAACAGATTTATTCCTAAACATTGGCAGTGAACTATGTCAGAGTAAACTACTTTTTTCTTCAGGTTAAAATAAATTTTAAAAAATACCTCAAAGGGTTCATAGTTATCTGGAAAATCAAATTTAAGTGCATAATCTCAATATCAATAAATTTAACCTATTGTGATAGGTTTATGTAGTACACAATTTAAATTAGCAATGCATACTTCATGAAAATTAAACTGTTTCATATGTAGTTATAAAAAGGTGAAGATGAAATCATCAAATACGAAAGAAAATACTAGTATCAATAGATATTTTATTTTTATTTTTTAAAGATATTTTAAATATTCCACAAAAAGTCTATATATTGGCATGTCTACGTGTGTGTTTATACAATTTTTTTGCGTAAGCATAAGCATACATCTGTGTATATATGTGCATATATATACTTATTATATAAACAGGTAGAATGTTAAGGATTTTAAGAGGAAACTGTAAAGAAGAAGAAAGAAAGCATTGCTTATCCTCAGACTCGAGAGACTGTTATTTTACATAGGTTCACACTAATTTAATCTGTAGCTCGTCTAGGTGAGTAAGTATCCACAATATGCCTTTAACCTTATGATGTAACCAAAAGTCCCTTTAAAAAACAAAACAAATAAAAACAAGGCTTAGATAATAAAAGCCAGGGTCTACTTGACAATATTTCATGTAGTTCTGATGAATTTTAAGAAAGATTATGTTCATTTAGACAGGTACCTTGCTAAAAGTTGAGCATCTTGATTTCTATGACTTTTAAATATTAGAATTATCATGTATATTTGGCACAGACGGTAAATGTTTACTAAGTGAGTATTGACTTAGGTCTTGGGTATTTTAAATGGTTGAGTTTCTGAGTTGATAAGCAGGACAACTGAGTTAATAAGTTGTCCTTATTAAAAAGGAAAAAGGTGTGTGTGTATATGGATTTCTGAAATTTTAATGACATTTATACTATTCAGCTAACATTCAATTTATTTTTTGACTATTAATATGAAATCTTCCTTTATTGAAGCACATTATTAATTTCCTGGTTGCTTTTATTATTGCCCAAAGGTAGTAGAAAATTCAAATTCAGTTAAGTTAAAGTTAAGCAATAAAATTTATAATAACTATGAATAAATACAAAGATTAACATACCTTTTTCCATGAAATGTGACAATGTTATGATCACAATGCACATCTACCACTTGAACCTAATCCGTATTTTTGACCTAAGAAATCCTATCCATTAACTTTTCCTTTTTCTTGATATTATACCATTAAGAATAATCAGTAGGAGAGTCAACCCCATGTACAGCACTGTGAGGTGAATACCAAAATGAAGTAGTATCTGTATAACAGCCAATCAACCAACAATGTCAACGAACAACCATTTTTGACAGCAAGAAGAAATGCATGCTATGATTTATTTATTGACAATGGTTTCCAGAATGTACTATATCCACCTCAAGGATGCATAAGTTACATTACTGGGGTAGAAATAAGAGAGTATTAGAATTATTTTATTAATCTTTTAGTTTTCTACTTTTGGTTTCCTGTAATACCTTTATTAATCATGAACAGAGAATCATAATATATTACAGATATATCGTCATATATTTTTTAACTGGTTGAAGAATATGACACCAAAAAATGTTGAAGACTTTAGGGAAGCATGTTAGGGAGTTTTAACTGAAAAGTAAAATTGAATATAGAGAAAATGTTGGGTTAAGTGCTTATTAGAGTGGTTTAACTATCAGCTTTATCATGTAAGTGGTTCTGCTATGGTTCTCACTTACATTTCTAAAAATTTGTATCAGCAGGAAACAGATGTACACTTCAGGAGGTAGCCAAGGAAAATATAATACGAGAACTACTTATACAGGAGTCAATAGAGTTTAGATAAAACAAGGAATGGTTGGTTGTACACTGGGCTAGTAATCAGCGGTTAAGTCATCACTATTCCTAAATCTTAAACGGAAAGGGAGAAGGCAATTATATGAGCTCATAAAAAATACCTTTTTGCAGAGGGTCACCTGACAGAGACTGTGGCCTTTGGTTTGGGGACAGATGATGTCTACTCTCCAAGGAAGAACCAAGGGAGTAGATATCTTGACTTTACTTTTTGCCACCCTCCAAACTCTTCCTGGTCCCTCCCCTTGGCCGGATCCAATCTGAAGCCAGAGAAGGACGTGCACAGATGTAGTCCATACAGGACAGCCTCCTTGGGCATAGTTTGAGAAAGAAAGTGGAGTGTGGATATGCAAGAAAAAATTGAAAATTTCCTGCTGCATTCCACTCCTCTTTATTCTTGGCATCTTTTCTTTTCCAGATGAAAAAAAGGTGTCTCTAATACAAGGGATACATGAATCCCATCACCTACCATAACCTTATGACTTGATGTCAGTTTAGTCATATTCCCACATAAAATCTATAATGTTGGCAAACCTCAGTATGCCAGCTTTATGTAAAATAATCTAGGGGGAAAAGTGAGAGAAGAAATTCTCAACATAAAATATAGCTGCCATAGTCCCATAACTTGTGTAACCTCTCATATGACCTTAAATGGCAATTATATATTCTTCTAGCTACATCCACTCAATGTGTATTCCAAGCTCTGTCAGTGACTGGGCTATAGTATTCTTTATCTGGCGATATGATCTTGTGGTATAAGCCTTTGATTGCTTCTGCCTTGATTGGATTGCTTCATTATTCTGTTACCTGACCTTTTATAGAAGTGAGGCAATCCAGAGAAACCTCTAGGTTCTAGAAATGGTTCTTGCTTCCATTGTGCGGCAGCAACCTGATTTCCTATTGTTAAATAACATCAATCACCTCAACCATGGTTGTAGTCCCTTTCTCTGCCAGTAAGTTTAAGAGCTCGAGGAGTGTACAATGGCCTGAGGGCATACTTACTTTCCAATTTAACAGAGATTGTGTTGTCTAGGGGAAGCATTTCTTCTGTGTAAACTAGGGCACTTCTACCTATTTGCTGAAAGAAGCTACTCTCACTACCTTCCTCAGTTTCTGGATTTGTGCATTTTGACAGCAGGAGAGATGGCATGTGTTGGATAATGGTGTAAGGTCTGTAACATCTGGTGGGAGGCCATCCCAAATCCACAAGATTTTGTCTCTCGAAAGATGCTACAGCAGTCTTTAGCAGATTATTCCATTCTATCAGATCTGCTACTTGTAGATGTTGAGACCAGTGGATTTTGGGGTGAGCTCATGGACACATTTCTTTTGTTGCAAACTACTTCCCTTTGTCTGAGGTAAGATTATGTCAGATCCAAAGAAAATAAGGATTTTGTAAGCCTACATACAGGTCATGATGCTGACAGAATTGTGACCAAAGAAGGAAGATTCCATATATGTCTCTTCCTGCAAGAAAACATATTTTCCCATCGTGATAAAAGGAGTCAAGTAGAAACAATGTCATACCAGTTAGACAGAAGGTGCCCTATGAATGGCTTTGTGTTGTCTTCTGCCGTCAGCACACTGGTTGGCCATAACTGTATCAACTGTAAAGAGGATTTTTGGTGTGTGTGTGAAGAGAATTTCATGTTGTCAAACCTGGCCCCCTGTGTTATCCTGGCCTACTAGTAACTTTCCCATTGAGAAACCACTTGGATTAATGAAAATGAAGACTAATAGCTATAGAATAGGTAATTTTGTGCGTCTGATTATTGAGGTCCCTCTGCAGCGTCAGCCTTCTCTGGAAGATTAAATGGGACATGAATATCCATAGTTTATGCTCTTTCGAAGGGGACCACTCCTATACTTCATCAGAACTTCTTGTCATCAACTTTTCAATTGGGTTCTTTTAAGTCCCTTACCAGTGGCCCAACTTGTCAGCTACTGCTCGAGGATTAGTGTAGATCACGACCTCAAGCTCTCTCTCCCTTTATGCTGGTTGGGGCATAGGGGGTGGGTAAAATGGGTATATTTTCACAAACTTGGTGAATCACAGGTGTGATGACAGATCAAATGCTGGGAGTTTATCATTTTGTATCTTAGGAACAATTTATATTAAGTATTAGGCTATGTAAGGGGCTTCTTTAAAATGACCATTGTTATGGAGCCTGGGTGACTCAGCTGATTAAACATCTGGCTTCTGCTCAGGTCATGATCTCAGGGTCCTGGGATAGAGCCCTGTGCCAGGTCACACTCAGTGGGGAGTCTCCTTCTCCCTCTCCTCTCTCTCTCTGCCCCTCCCCCCGCTCATGCTCTGTCTCTCAAATAAGTAAAATCCTAAAATAAAATAAATAAAATGACCATTTTTCTACTTGAAATGTGCCTTTACAGAGGGCTTCCCAAAGCAGCTGGCAGCCTAAATTGTTGCTTTTGCTTCCGAATTTGTTTGTTTGTTTGTTTTTGTTTTTTTGGCAGTGTAGGCAGAGGTTGGAGGTGGGATTTCCTACTTAAAGCTCAAACTAAGGCTATTACTAGAGCTATTGCAAGATGAAGGTCTTTTAAATAGTTTTAATGAGGAAGCTCATTCTTAATGTAGAAGGAAGTAATTTCATATTTCAACATTATTTATTACCTCAGCGAACACTTTAAACGCTAGGTCAATTGTTTCCAGGAAACATTTATGACTCTAGCATGTGCCAAACAACCTCTTACTGAACGTAAGAATAGCCCTAGCTTAATAGATGTGTACCATGTTTTTGAAGGACGATTAATGAAAACAAAGTCAAACATTTTATACTAATATAGGAATTTGCTTTTTCCTAAAAAGAAACCAAGGACTTTGCTACTTGTCTTTGCTCGGCTACTAAATGTTTTCCTTATCTGTAAGCTGTACTGAAGCTCCTGGAAAGAACTTTCCAGCTGGGGGAAAAAAAAAACACCATAATTCTTTATGGGTGATCTACCTGTTTTTCATCTTATGTACAGTGAGAAGCTTTCCTTCCTTCAGGAACTCCACCCTACACTGATCCTTCTTTTTTCATGCCACCAGCATCCTACTGACTTTACTTTGTACCTGTCACTGTCACAGCAAGTTGTGTCTCTCTTCACTGAAGCCACATTTCTGATTAATATGGGCTGAAATCATCTTATGTGGCAAGGGACTGATTGAGAAAATACAGATAATTCTAAAGAAAGGATGTAAAAACTCTTCTAATGAATCGCTACTAATCTTCACTGATGACAAGGGCATGTACATCATGGAACTTAATTTTTTATAGAAATGGGCTATTTTGGAACATTCTTCCATGATCTCTTTTTCTCATTTGATAATAATATGAACATCCTCCATATCATTAAATTCTTTTGTATAGGAAATTTTTAATTATTGTATGGTTTCATTAAATATAATATAGTTTATAGTATTTACTGCATGTGCATATGCGTATATTCAGAGAGAGAGAGAATATATATTTATTTTCACCTACATCTACAGACACATAATACAACTTTAATCAGCTATGTTGGTAAAACTTTGGACATATTGTATTTATAGTTTCTGAGAAGATATTTAAAAAAAAAATTCTTGAGTTAAAGGTTATAAGCTGTGTTTCATCTTCTTGTATAGAGCATTATAGGAAGGTGTGATACGGGCACCCACTATAGTACTTATGTGCATTGTCATATAACATTCATTCATTCATTCATTCATTCATTTTGTTTCTAAGTTAACTGCGGTATAATTGAAAAATAAAAATCATTTAGATTGATGATGAATAATGTGGTATTTGGGTTTTTTGTTGTATTTTTTTTTAAGATTTATTTATTCATTCATGAGAGACACACACAGAGAGAGAGAGGCAGAGACCCAGGCAGAGGGAGAAGCAGGCTCCTCCAGGAGCCCAATACAGGATTCGATCTTGGGATCCCGGGGTCATGACCTGAGTCGAAGGCAGCTGCCCACCCAGGCGTCCCTACAATGTGGTATTTTGATATATGTGTCTCCCATCCAAGTACTATAACCAGGCCCGAACCCTGTTTAGCTTCCAAGATCAGATGAGATTGGGCATGTTCAGGGTGGTATGGCTCCCATCGCTCATGCTCTCTCTCTCTCTCTCTGAAATAAATAATAAATAAATAAATCAGATATATAAAAAATAAAATAAATTTTTTCTCACTCAGTTTTTTTCTACCTGTAGATTGTCTAATCTCTCTTTTCTCAAATAAACAATGCTCATTGTAAAGGAGACATTTCTGCAATTGAGAAAACAAGTTCATAATACAGTGTACATAACCAATAATGAAATTAATTTGTAGTATTCCATTGATAGATTGGTCAATTTGTTTGTTTTTACGTAGTTATCCTCCTTATCGATAGGAATTCTAAGATAAAAGTCAATCTCCTTAAAATCTTTGCAGTATGAACCATGATAAAAAAATGAAATATATATATATATATATTCACACGCACATATATGTAAAGATTCTGCTTTTATATTTCTACAAGCTTTCCAATGTCATTTTGAGTGAACTTAATCATTATTTTTTAATGATTTCACCATATAATTAGGAAAAAAAATGACTTACAGCACAGTATATTACTTTTGCAGTTCAATCGAGCTTTGGAATCCGGCATTTCCATTCATATTCAAATTAATAATCATGAAATCATAATGTAGATTTTGTTGCCTTTTGTGTTACATTTGCCTGTTAGAGCAGAAAAGTTAAATAAATATTTTACTGATGCTTCCTTTTTTTTAAGTTTGGCTTTGGGGGACATGATATTGTGTGGATGTAGGTGGTCTTTTTTTCTTTTTTAAGCTATGTAGAGGAGAGAAATGAACAGGTTAGAAAAGAAATAGGAGTTGCTTTTTAAACAAATTACAGACCAGAGATAAACCACATACCCAATCCCTTAATCTGTCCCATTTCTTATTTATATTAATTGAAGAAAAAATACTGGCTTTGTAGCAAGATGCATTCTTCCAAGTAACACTCAGAAAAAGAAAAAGGCTACTTCCACATTGTAATTACTTAGCATTCTTTTTCATTTTTGCTTGAACAAGGTGAAAAATGTCAGTAGGTCTGCTCATGCAAAAGAAAAGAAGTATAAAATATCAAACATGCATTCATTAGAGATTATTATAGAAAAGAGTATTTAACTTTAGGGAGGAAACACTTAACCTGATACACATTAAGTTCTCCTCTCTTCTCCTCTAAGAAAATGAGAATAATTAAGGAGAATGATTACAGGTGCTGCTAATTGGTTCCAACCTTAAGGACACCACTTATGACACTTTTGTTTTTATTGATGATAATTCTATAACATAATCATACTTACTCTTATTACCATTGACAAAACTATAGTCTTGAGAATGCTAAGCACAGCAAATGGCTGTACCTTTGAATATATTACAAAAAACAAGTGCTTTTGTGTGCCTTAGTTGATCTTCATGCCATTAGATGTAGCTGAGTGCCACGTTTTTCCACTTGGAATAAATGTTAACCCTGACTACTTCCTAGACTTGGTAGCATTTGGTGGACTCCGGTGCATTTTTCTGCAATGTGATATGCACTTGTTGGAGTGTATAGAGGGAATTTATTTTTTTATTTTTATTTTTTTAAAGACTTCGTTTATTTATTCATGAGACAGAGAGAGAGGCAGAGACACAGGCAGAGGGATAAGCAGGCTCCCTACGGGGAGGCCCATCCAGAACTCGATCCCAGGTCCTGGGATCACAGGATCATGACCTGAGCCAAAAGCAGATGGTCACCCATGAGCCACTCAGGTGCTCCTATAGAGGGACTCTAAAAGAAATGTAAATGGTGAGTTGATTTCTTAATTTCTAAGAATTCTTGACCTCAAAATCTTTAATCACTTTTGATTTTCTGAAGGACTTTTAAAATTTAAGAAAAATTTTGAACAGCTCTTCTTTTAATGTTATTTTTCCCTTGAACTCTTCACTCTTTTAAAGAACACGTACATATTCATGTGTGTATACATGTATTAACTCATATCACGTTAGTTTTCAAAAACTTTTTCTTCTCTCTTTCCATAACTGCCATCATTTTTATGAGAAAAAAAGCAACTTTAAATAGTGTGTTCCTACTCTCTAGTCAGTTACCTTGCCCAAGTCCTGAAACCTTAACTGAGGGATCCCTGGGTGGCTCAGCGGTTGGGCGGCTGCCTTTGGACCAGGGAGTGATCCTGGGGTCCCGGGATCGAGTCCCGGGATCAAGTTCTGGGTCAGGCTCCCTGAGGAAGCCTGCTTCTCCCTCTGCCTGTGTCTCTGCCTCTCTCTCTCTCTGTCTCTGTGTGTGTCTCTCATGAATAAATAAATAAAATTCTTTAAAAAAAAAGAAAAACAAGGAATTTGGATACATGCGGTGACACAGAGAATGAATAATGTACTGCACACACACACATAAACAAATGCACAAAAAAGAAACTTTCTTGAGAATTTTATGCCATGTCTTCAA
Organism: Canis lupus familiaris; assembly: GCF_011100685.1. Taxonomy (NCBI): domain Eukaryota; kingdom Metazoa; phylum Chordata; class Mammalia; order Carnivora; family Canidae; genus Canis; species Canis lupus. Next base: position 38,162 of record NW_023330726.1, on the reverse strand, counting down.
AACAGAGATGATAGGCATATGAGGTATAATGCAACAGCTGATGACAAGAATGATATTTAAATATATACATTTTATTACTAAAACAGTAAATTATTAAAGAAATGACAATTGAAACAACACTAATAACACAAATTATTTTGCATATCATATGGAGGGGGAAGATAAATACTACACAATGCTGGCAAGAGTATGGAGAAAGTAGTGCTCTGATTTTCTGCAATAGTGCTAATCGGTAAAACTTTTTGGAAATTACTTTGAAAATACATCTTGAGGGATCCCTGGGTGGCGCAGCGGTTTGGCGCCTGCCTTTGGCCCAGGGCGCGATCCTGGGGACCCGGGATTGAATCCCACATCGGGCTCCTGGTGCATGGAGCCTGCTTCTCCCTCGGCCTGTGTCTCTGCCTCTCTCTCTCTCTCTGTGACTATCATAAATAAATAAAAATTGAAAAAATATATTAAAAAAAGAGAAAATACAGCTTGAGGTTCAAATATTGCATAACCTTTGACTCAGCGATACTATGTTTATAAATGGACCATGTGTGTACTAACACAAGTCATACAAAAATGTATGCACAGAAGTATTTGCTGAGTGAGTGTTGAGCTTTAGCTCTAGAATCAGACAGACCTGAGTTGTAATTACCATTTCGTTACTTTCTTTTTTAAATATATATATATATATATATATATATATATATATATATATATATATTGGAGTTCGATTTGCCAACATATAGTATGACACCCAGTGCTCCTCCCATCAAGTGCCCCCCTCAGTGCCCATCACCCTGTCACCCCATCTCCCCCACCTACCTCCCCTTCCACTTCCCCTTGTTCCTTTCCGGAGTTAGGAGTCTCTCATGTTCTGTCTCCCTCTCTGATATTTCTCACTCATTTTCTCTCCTTTCCCCTTTATTCCCTTTCACTATTTTTTTATATTCCCCAAATGAATGAGACCATATAATATTTGTCCTTCACCGACTGCCTTATTTCACTCAGCATAATGCCCTCCAGGTCCATCCATGTCGAGGCAAATGGGGGGTATTTGTCGTTTCTAACGGCATTACTTTCTAGATATGTGAGCTTAGGCAAGTTACATAGCATGTCTAGATTTCACTATCCTTTGAGAATTAAATGAAATGATGTCTATAAAGTGTGTAAGAAAGAGTTTGGCACCTCCTAAGTACTTGAGAGATGTTTATTAGTCTTTGTAGTGAAGATAATATTGTTATAAATATTATGCAACATCATTTATAATAGTTAAGGTTTCAAAACAAGCCCCTTATTCAACTGGGATATCAGTTAAATAAACTTAGGTTCATTGAATAGAATACAACAGAGTCACGCAAAAGAAGAAGATCAATCTATGTGGAAGAAAAGGCAAGAAATACTTTGAAAAACATAGTTTTAGTATTAATAGTATTATTCCACGTGTGTGAAAAGACACTAATATATTTTGACTAGTCTATTATCAACAGAAAGAGGGAAAAGAATATGAACCAACATATTAATAGTGGTTATCTCTGGGAAGTGGAATAATGAGCCATTTTTATTTTTCTCTATTATATTTTTTGAGAAATTTAATGTTTTTTAAGGTCATTCTTTATTGTCTGCCAAAGTCAAAAAATGTATCAGGAAAAATTAATCCTGCTTTTCTGGCATTAAGGATATAGACCAGAATATGTCATCTATCTCTATGTATGGAGATATAGATATAGATATAGGTATAGGTATGTAGATATAGATATAGCTGCATACCATATCTATAGATAGAGATAGATGACATATACTGGTCTGTAGATAGATATAGTGTATGAATGTATCTTTATATCTCCATACATAGAGGTAGATGACATATTCTGGTCTGTAACTTTAATAAAAAAAATAAGATGCACATATAAAATATTAAGTAAGTAGGTATCATGTAGCCTGATATGTTCTTTATTTGAAAGTTAGAGAGAACCATGGAAATTCATTAACACTTTTTGTGGTATCAGTACTTAAAAAAGAAACCCTAGAAATGGAAGGAACCTCAATACTTCTCTGAGTCCAGCATCTCACCAAGAGCACAAATTCACTGAAAGCCAACTCCACTAACTTCATCTGATTTGGGGGATAATAAGCTACTAACTCCAAAAGTAAAACATTGCTGTTAGAACGTTATTTCTTAGATTGATTAGAATGTGCTTTCTCATAAAATCCCTGCCATCATTTCTATTTTTGTTTCATAAACTGAATGAGGCTCTTTATAAACTCTCTTTAGATGAGAGCTTTTTAAATAGTTTCAGGTTGGATACACATAGTTTTTTCATTTAAGATTTTCCCCAATTCTTATTACTTTTCTGTGTATCAGAGGATTTCCAGGCTCATTACCTTCTTGGTGCTCATATCTGAACGTCCTCAGAGACACTTATTCTCCTTTAGAGTCTGACTCATGCCATTCCAAAGTCAGGATAACCTTTCAAAGGGAATAGTCAGCTTGGTGATCCAGCTGTTTATTAGTCCTAGCAATATCAGGCTTGATGTTCTCTAACTATAAGTATCAAGGCAGACAAAAGTTTCTTTACTATTTTCTAGTTTCAAGCCTATTTTATTATTTTCGAATTTGTATTTTTATGAAATGTAATAATTTACAAATTATTTTAACAAGCTTTATATATCTTTTATAAATCTTGCAAAATTTTAAGGTAATCCGGATCCAAATATTTGCCCTCTTAAGTAATGTGGGAAGCTCATTTCAGTACAATTAAAGTGTTAGGAACTATGAAATAGCAACACATTGAAAGAGTCAAGACCAGACCACATTCCTTTCATTTTAACTTAATTTAACATCATCATGAAGAGTAAATTAAGGGTTGACTATATTTTTCAAATTACATATTAACATACATACACACATATGCATGCACGCACGCACACACACACACACACACACACACATTGAAGCATACTTTGGAGCAAAAAGGGACATTAGTGTAGTGATGACTTGTAGGGCAATCACCAGAACATTAGCCTTATATGGGATTCTAAGCTCTCTTAATAAATAATCAAGCCTAGAATATTGTTGTGAAGTTCCACTTACGAGGCACATAGTGCTCAAATTCAACTTGACATTTGATATTCTATGTCACCACTATGAAAGTTCTTGTATTTTTTGAAAATGCTTTGACAGGGAGTCAATTTGCAATTGAGATGAAGGATTATCGATGTTGCTTGCTTTTATAAAGATGTAGTGGGAGGAGACATGTAAAATATCAAAACATTTAGTTGGATGTGAGAAGAAACTTATCTTGGTGTATTTTCAAAGCTTCTCTTTTATTTTAAAATATTTTTAAAAATATGACAGAGAAGTTTTAAGATTTGGGGTTTGACAAGGGGTGAAGCCGTTAATGCAGGGAGGTGCTGCCAAAACTCAGCTGACAAGTGGACGTGGGACACTGACCTTTCCCACTAGGTCCTTGTATTGATCCAAATTTTTTTGAAAATTTATCCTCTAAGATTATTTCTTTATTGGATTGTTTGTTTAACAGACAGGCAGAGAGCAGGGAGCAGGAGAGGGAGACACAGACTCCTCAAGCACACTCGGCCCCAAGTGCAGAGCCTGCCAGGGGCGGGTTCCCAGGATGCTGAGGCCATGACCTGAGCCACAACCAAGAGTCAGATGCTAAGTGACAGAGCCGCAGGCGTCAAGCCCCGTGTTCCTGCTGTGGGCACTCCTGCCCCCCCCTTCCCCCCCCCCCCCGTCCCCTGCAGCCACTGAGAGCTCGGGCTTTGGTCTGCGCTCCAACTCCCAGGTGGTCTGGAGGCTACAGTGCAGGCTGCACGTCTCCTCTGTCCCACCTCAGGCTGAAAGGGCCTCAGCCCTGAGAAGGAATCAGATCTGCCCAACCACCCCCAGCCGGAGGGAGCTGCTGGAGCAGCAGGTAGAAGAACTGGTGCCTGCCTTGCTGCGCTTGGACAATCCGTTCCTATTTGAATTCCTAAATGTTTTGGAGGAATATGGCACCCCTGAAGAGGTGCTGGACCTGCTGTTTGCAAAGTGAGCACCCTGACTCCACAGCCCAGGGGGATGGGCCACCTACTGGTTGGGAGTCTTGGGGAATGTTCCTGACCTTCCCGGCCCCTGGGGCTGCTCCTCCGACTGGAGTAGAGTCACGCAGGGCCTAGTCGGGTCCCGCAGGGCAGCCCCCGGGCCTGGCCTGTGACAGGTCGGCTAGAGGGGCTGTGCTTGTGCTCAGCAGTCGTCGTTCTGTCCCCATGACGAAGCCTGTGCCGCCTCCCCACCATCACCAGGGTCTTGAGCTGGCCTGTTTTACCATGGAAAGGGAGTTTTGAGTCCATCTGGGGTCTGTATCCTGGGGCATTCGCAGTAGGGGTCCCCGGGGACACCGGGGCGCCCAGGCCCACTTGGATATCGGCCATGGGCCTGGCCGGAGCCCTTTCATTCCTCAAGCATTCAGGAAGCGCCAGCAGGTGCAGGTGCTTCTCCAGGAGCTGCCCATGACCCCACGCACAGAGCTGACGGCCCCCCAGGGCTCCGGACTAGTCAGAGGTCAGAGGGTGACAGCAGCTATGAGGAGAGATCGGGTCCACAGGACGATTCCTGTGATGACCCCCGCCCTCCTCTGGATATCGATGCATTGTAGCTTCCTGCAAGAAGGAAGGAATCCTGGACCAGTGAGAAATGTGAGTGAGCCCTGGCTCATGCAGGGGAGCCTTCCCTCTCCAGGAGGGCCGCAAGGCGGCTGTGGGCTGGAGGGGCTGCTGGACCCTCACCCCACAAGTCTGCAATTCCTGTGACAGGGTGAAGGTCTAATGGGTCCTTTGAGAAAAGAGGAAAGGAGAGCTGTGGATGGGATACGGGCTTTGTGGGAGAGCACTGGGACCTCTAATGGAGTCCTTCTCCACACCTGCCCCCTTCAAAGCCCTCTGTCTCCCCGCCACCTGGGACCCAGAGCAGAGGGTGTGGGGAGCATCGCACTCACCAATCTGGTGGCACCTGGACCCAGGTGCACGGCAGGTGCTCAGGAGGGCCAGTGAGTGCTCACGGACCAGACGGCCCCCGCCCCGTGGGAGATTAGAGTCAGTGGAAGGACACCCCCTGGGGGCCCCTCGTGAGTGAGGCAGGGCAGACCCACGGGAGGGAAGGTTCCCCGGGAAAGACAGTGATGGTCACGCCGCTGGTCATGGGCTCCCACGCACAGAGGCTTCGTGCCAGCCCTTCCTCAGTGAGCAGGGCTGTGGCAGGCAGGACCACCAGGTGGCAGGTGGACAAGGAGCAGCACTGGCCTCCAACAGCCCCATGTGGGAGGCCGAGGGCCCCAGTTCCTGCAGGGCTTCCCCAGGACACCTTGGTGTGAGGGAGCCCTGTCATCCAATGCCTCTGCCCATCCGTACCTCCAGCTCCATCTCCTGCATCCTGGACATCTGGCTGGACTACTTTCGGGAGGATTTCATCAGCCACCGGAATTTCTCTCCCTGAGGAAGCTGCTGGCATTCATGGGGCTCAACACGCCAGGCTCAGACCTGGAAAACCGGGCCCAACGTTACCTGGAGCTCGTGGAATTAGACGATGAGGATGAGGAGGACTGGGGTGGCCGAGCTGGGGACAGGATGGGCCACACAGACCCAGCCTCCATGCAGCTGGGCCGGGAGCACAGGGTAGGCTCACACCCCATCCCCATGGGCTGCAGTTTGGGGAGACCTCCCAGGGCTCTTGCACTCACACACCTTGAATGGTGGGAAGAGTGTCCTTGATTTGAGAGGGACGTGGAAAGTGTGTCCTGGTGATGATACTTTGTCTTCTTGGGGCTATAGCTTCGGACCCCGAGCAACACCCTGAACCACCTCAGGAGCCCACCCCAGCTCTGACTGTGGGGCCTTCTGAAGCTTCTGGGCCTGATCTGTTCAAGCCGGGAATGGCTGCTAGAGCTGAGTGTATTGCCCGAGTCAAGATGCAAGCTGCTGAGTCAAAGCCAATGCACGTGGTGGTCAAACCTTTGACTCAGTGTCCCGACTTGGAGGAGCCACCTGCACCCTTGGCTGACCTGGATGAGGAGCAGGCCCCAGAGCCTGCAATCAAGCTCCTGGAAGTGCCGGAGCAGCCACCTGTCTCAGTGGAGCAAGTAGCCTCCGCCCCAGAGCAATATCCTGAACCACCTCAAGAGCCCGGCGCAGCTCCTACCTCAGGGCCTGCTGAAGCATCAGAGCCAGAGGTGATCGAGCCGGTCTTGGCTGCTGGAGTGGAGTGCTTGCGAGGAGGCGAGATGGCACCTGCTGATTCGAAGCCACTGCAGGTGTTGGTCACACCTCTGATTCACTGTCTGACCCGGAGGAGCCACCTGCACCCTTGGCCCCTCCAAAAGGTGGAGCAGGCCTCAGTGCCCCCTCTTGAGTTCGTCGAAGGGCCGGATCAGCCACCGGCCTCAGTGGAGCCACCAGCCTCGTCCCCCGAGCAACAGCTCGTGATGGCTGCAGCACAACTGAAACCTTCCCCTCCCCTCTCGTGTGCTGTTTCTGTATTTTGTGTTTTTCATAAGCCTCTATAATTGCGTCATGAGTTTTGTTTGTAATAAAGGATGTTAACTTCGTACAAAAATTTCCTCTGATGCTTTTAAATTATACATCGTGGTACTTTAGGTCCATTCCCAGTGTCACACAGGCGAGACCAGATGGTACCTGGGCCACATTTCTACCAGAGACAGCCAACTACTGACCATCGTGCCCATGCCCTCCCTGCTGTCCCTGCAGCCCCTGCCTTTCTGTCTCTGCGGCCTTTCCTCCTCTGGGACGTGTGTGTACCTGGCGTCCTCCGTGTGGCCTCCTGTCTCTGCCGCAGACACGAGAGTGACTCCTCGTTTTCCCAGTAGTTAAGAAACATGTCATTTTGAAGCTGAGTGAACAAAGATCATGTGAAGCCCCAAACGAAATGTTTCCATTGTCCAGGATAGGTTCCCCGGTGTAATGTGTCAGGTAAAAAAGTAAATGGTTCCTTAAGGTTTCAGACAGACGGTATTTACTTAATAAAATGAAGATTCCCATAGAGAGAAAAGAGGACATTTGCCTTCTACCTAGGAATAACGGCCCGTTGCACGTGGTTGGGTCCTCCAGGCCCGAAACTGGTCACTCACAATGATACACACGCGCGCCCGTTTTCATCGCCACAGGTTTCATGATAGCCAATGGGGGGCACGCTAAGGGACATGAATCAGAGAGAGAAAAGACAAGCATCGCATGAGTACACGTATATGTGGAATCTAAAACATAGAAACCTCCCCGGCAAACAGACTACAAGACAACAAAAACACAATGACCTGAACTCAGATACAGAAAACATACACGTGGTTGCCAAGTAAGGGGTGGGACGTGGACTGAATACTTAAGACAACAGAAACTGACAACGATTCAAAAAAAGACAGAGAAAAAAAAAAAGACAGAGAATATCAAGAAGGAACCTGGAGAGTAAATATCTCTTCGATATATTAACTTCTAGCTTCCTATTACCCCGGGTCCCTTAGTTACTAATTTATGCTACAGCATCCAATTCTCCGGGCCTCGCGGGAATCCTCGTGTTGACACGGTAGGACTGTTGAAGTATTTCGTAGCATTAATTACAGAGGCCTTAGCTCCTGGGTGTGTGAGTCTCTAGGTGTTCTTCTGGGTTCAAGTGTAAGTATGTAATCACAACTTCCCTAGATCAAAGTGCACGGTTTCCCGAGTCTTGGTAGAAGTGCACGTCACAAAACAATCGCTGCAGGTAAGGAAATGCACAGGTACCCACCAGCCCGAATGATGTGTCCTGCTTGTTTTGCAGCCCATGGTTAGCTCCAGGTGTGACTTCTCTTGGTCCCTAGAGAATCACACTTTCCTCAGGGTCACACTCCCCTCCAGGCCCCAGGGGAGTGTCCTCAGACAGGCCCGCCCTCCACGGAGCCTAGAGGGGACCCGAGAGGGGCCTCCACCCACTAGTCTAGTTGGGGCATCGGGCACCCAGGCTCAGTCCTGAGGGGCGTGGACGACCCCATCGCTCCTGGAGGCACGAAGCCTCTCTCTGGCTCCGTGTCTCCCTCCCTGTCTCCCTGTCCCCATCTCTCTCTCTCTCCTCCCAGTCTCTGTGTCCCTCCCAGTCTTTCTTGCCTCAATCCCTACACCTCGGCCTGTCCCTCCCTGTCTCTCTCTCCCTGTCTCTGTGTCTACCTTCCTGTCTCTTGGTCTCTCACTCGTCTCCCTCCCTGTCTTGTTCTCTCTCTCCATCCTGTGTCTGTCTCGGTCTCCCCCTCCCTGTCAAAGAGAAGAGGCTGAGATAAGAATGCATTAAGTCCATTCAAATGAAGTGAACACAGTCATCAAATATAGCCTGAACAGGAGACAGTAGATGGAACAAAAGACCTTGCACAAAAATTTAAGTATTTGTAGAATACAAATACAGGGGAAAAGAAAGAGAAGTATGATTACAGAATGAAGGTGAGTTGCAAAGATCCAACCTGCAAGTATTAAAGAATTTCCAAAGAAGGAAATGGTAAGTGGATCAGAGGCAATATCCCAAAGTATAAGAGACCTTTCTGAATCTCAAAAAGAAATGCTCTGAAGATCAAAATGCCCCCACAAAATTCTAGGGAAAATTAATGAAAGAGGTCTACACCTGCACGTATCCCCTTGAAAATGTGTTCTCCTCATTGTAGCCAGGATGATTATTCAAAATAGGAGTCTCAGAAGATCGTTCCAAGCTTTAAATTGTTTAATGCATTTCCTGTTTGGCTCCGCACCTCTCCACACACTTCTCCCTGGCTTTCGGCCTAACTGGCCTTCTTTCTGGTGCTTGCATGTGCCTTGCACCTCCTGGCATTAGGAAGCTAGTATAAGGTGCTCTCTCCCCCTCGAAATGCTCTCAACCCTCCCCCCCTAGGGTTCCTCTGGTTAACTCTTACTTTGGGATCTCATATATCACTTCCTCAAGGAAAGCTTCCCAGATCTCTCTAACTAGACTGATGTACCTATTAAATGCTCTTGTAGCACCATGTACCTTCTACATTAGTACTTTGACAACTAGATTTATATTTATGCGTGTGAGTCTTTGATTACTGTCTGCCCTTAGAGTATAGCATCCATGAAAGCAGAGACCAAGGAGCAAAGTCAAGTTTCATAGCAGCAGCCAAATTGGGAGGATGTACATGCAGCCTCCAGCCAGCCCATGCTACACACATCCTTGCAACACCAAAAGGAAGTGCAGGCTTTGCTGCTGCCGGCTCCTCTCCCTGCCTTCAGGGGCCTCTTGTCACCCCTCCTGCCTATAAGTACTGCCCAGGTGGGAAGGATGGCACCAATCTACTCATCCCCAAAACTCCAGGGACACATGTCAGTCTCCCAGTCGCTCATGGTGTACCTGTCTGACTGCATTCTGGGGCCAGGGTGGAGAGGAGACCTACATTTGCTACAGCTTCAACACAAATCTCTCTCTGCCAGCTTCTCTGACCATACCCTCTCTTAGAGCTTCCCCCACTTGATGGGTGAGGGACCAAGGAGTACCATTCCTCTCCCTCCTGTCAAGTCCTTTTCCAAAGCAATCCCCCACAAGATCCTGTCCAGAAACATGGGAGAGGGTCAGCTGACAGTACTCAGTGCATTCTAGGTGGAGGTGGCTGACCAGCCCTGGGATCAGCTTGGAGGTGGCTCTGGCACAGGCTGTGCATGGAGGGGGCTGCGGGGCCGGGAGTGTGACTCCAGCAATGCAAGCCTGGGAGCACAGGGCACCAGGGACACAGCCCAAGGTCCATCGGCTCCCACCGGAACAGGGCAGAAGCCAGGAGGACACAGGAGAGCAAGAGGAACTCCTGCATGCCAGGTGGAAAAAAATTCATGACCAAGCAGCACTGAAAAATTTCCAGGGGAAAGTCAAGGGATTTAACGTATACACAATTCAGAGGATACTCACCCTTGTTTTTTTTGATTTCTGTTGGATTTCCTGTTGCTTTCCCCCCAAGTTTTTCTTTTCTTCTCTTTTGTCCTTTCTTTTTTCACTTTTCTTCCTCCTTTTTCTTTTCTTCTTTATCTTCTCTTTCCTCTCATTTCCTTTCCAATACAACTTTTTTGGGCCATTCTGTACTGGACCAAAATGGACTAGAAAGAAAAACTCACTTCAAAAGAAAAAAATCAGAACAGTCTTTCTCTCCTACAGAGTTACAAAATCCGGATTACAATTCAATGTCAGAAAGCCAATTCAGAAGCACTATTGTAAAGCTACTGGTGGCTCTAGAAAAAAGCATAAAGACTCAAGAGACTTCATGACTGCAGAATTTAGATCTAATCAGGCAGAAATTAAAAATCAATTAAATGAGATGCAATCCAAACCAGAGGTCCTAACATGAGGTTTAATGAGGTGGAAGAATGAGTGAGTGACATAGAAGACAAGGTGATGGCAAAGAGGGAAACTGAGGAAAAAGACAATTAAAAGATCACGAGGATACACTAAGGGAAATAAATGACAGTCTGAGGAAGAAAAATCTACATTTAATTGGGGTTCCTGAGGGCCTGAAAGGGACAGAGGTCCAGAATATGTATTTGAACAAATCATACCTGAAAACTTTCCTAATCTGGGAAGGGAAACAGGTATTCAGATCCAGAAAGAGAGATCTGCCCTCTAAAATCAATAAAAATCTGTCAACACCTCAACAATTAATACTGCAGCGTGCAAATTCGAAAGATAAAGAGAAGATCCTTAAAGCAGCAAGAGGTAAGAAATCTCTAACTTTTATGGGGAGAAATATTAGATTAACAGCAGACCTCTCCATAGAGACCTGGCAGGCCAGAAAGGGCTGACAGGATATATTCAGGGTCATAAATGAGAAGAACATGCAGCCAAGAATACTTTATCCAGCAAGGCTCTCATTCAGAATAGAAGGAGAGAAGAGCTTCCAAGATAGGCAGGAACTGAAAGAATATGTGACTACCAAACCAGCTCTGCAAGAAATTTTAAGGGAGACTCACAAAATTTCTCTTTAAGAGAGTCCAATGGAACAATCCACAAAACAGGACTGAATAGGTATCATGATGACACTGAACTCCTATCTTTCAAGAGTAACTCTGAACGTGAATGGGCTTGATGACCCCATCAAAGGCTCAGGGTAAACAGACTGGATAAAAAGCAGGACCCATCTATTTGCTGTCTACAAGAGACTCATTTTAGACAGAAGGACACCTACAGCCTGAAAATAAAAGGTTGGAGAACCATGTACCATTCAAATGGTCCTCAAAAGAAAGCAGGGGTGGCCATCCTTATATCAGAGAAACTAAAGTTTATCCCAAAGACTGTAGTGAGTGAGGAAGAAGGACCTATATCATACTTAAGGACCTATCCAAGAAGACTTAACAATCATCAATATATATGCCCCGAATGTGGGAGCTGCCAAATATATTAATCAATTAATAACAAAGTTAAGACATACTTAGATAATTATACACTTATACTTGATGACTTCAATGTAGCACTTTCTACACTCAACAGGTCGATAGGTCGTCTAAGCACATCTCCAAAGAAACAAGGGCTGTAAATGATACACTGGGCCAGATGGATTTCACAGATATCTACAGAATTTTACATCCAAACGCAAGTGAATACACATTCTTCTCAAGTGCACATGGAACTTTCTCCAGAAGAGACCACATTCTGGGTCACAAATCAGGTCATAACCAATACCAAAAGATTGGGATCATCCCCTGCTATTCTCAGACCATAATGCCTTGAAATTAGAACTAAATCACAGAAGTTTGGAAGGATTTCAAACACGTGGAGGTTAAGAACCATCCTGCTAAAAGGTGAAAGGGTCAACCAGGAAATTAAGGAAGAATTAAAAGGATTCATGGAAACTAATGAGAATGAAGATACAACCATTCAAAATATTGGGGATACAGCAAAAACAGTTCTGAGGGGGAAATACATCACAATACAAGCAGCCATCCAAAAACTGGAAAGAACTCAAATACAAAAGCTAACCTTGCACCTAAAGGAGCTAGAGAAAAAACAGCAAACAGATCCTACACCCAGCAGAAGAGGAGTTAATAAAGATTCGAGCAGAACTCAATGAAATAGAGACCAGAAAAACTGTGGAACAGATCAACAAAACCAGGAATTGGTTCTTTGAAAGAATTAATAAGATCGATAAACCATGAGCCAGCTTTATTTAAAAGAAGAGAGAAAAGGCTCAAATTAATAAATTATGAATGAGAAAGGAGAGATCACTACCAACACGAAGGAGATTCAAATGATTTTAAAAAAATTATGAGCAGCTATACGCCAATAAATAGGGCAATCTATAAGAAATGGACACATTTCTGGAAAACCACAAACTACCAAAACTGGAACAGAAAGAAATAGAAAACCTGAACAGGCCAGTAACCAGGGAGGAAATTGAAGCAGTCATCAAAACTTCCCAAGACACAAAAGTCCAAAAACCTCCCAAGACACTTCCCTGGGGAATGCCATCAAACGTTTAAAGAATCATACCTCTTCTACTATGGTTGTTCGGAAAGATAGAAAGAGATGGAATACTTCCAAACTCGTTCTTTCAGGCCAGCAACGCCTTAATTCCAAAATCAGACAAAGACCCCACCAAAAAGAATTTTAGACCAATATTTCTGATGAACATAGACGCAAAAATTCTCAGCAAGGTACTAGCCAATAGATACAACAATACATTAATAAGATTATTCACCATGACCAAGTAATTTTCCCCGGGACTCAAGGCTGGTTCAACACTCGTAAACAATCAATGTGATTCATCATATCAGCAAGAGAAAACCAAGAACCATATGATCCTCTCAAGATGCAGAGAAAGCATTTGACAAAATACAGCATCCATTCCTGATCAAAACTCTTCAGAGTGTAGGGATAGAGGGAACATTCCTCGCATCTTAAAAGCCATCTACGAAAACCCACAGCAAATATCATTCTCAATGGGGAAGCACTGGGGCCTTTCCCCTAAGATCAGGAACAAGACAGGGATGTCCACCTCACCACTGCTATTCACATAGTATGGAAGTCCTAGCCTCAGCAATCAGACAACAAAAGACATTAAAGGCATTCAAATTGGCAAAGAAGAAGTCAAACTCTCCCTCTTCGCCGATGACATGATACTCTACATAGAAAACCCAAAAGCCTCCACCCCAAGATTGCTAGAACTCATACAGCAATTTGGCAGTGTGGCAGGATACAAAATCAATGCCCAGAAATCAGTGGCATTTCTAACTAATGAGAGACTGAAGAAAGAGAAATTAAGGAGTCAATCCCATTTACAATTGCACCCAAAAGCATAAGATACCTAGGAATAAACCTAACCAAAGAGGTAAAGGATCTACCCTCAAAACTATAGAACACTTCTGAAAGAAATTGAGGAAGACACAAAGAGATGGAAAAATATTCCATGCTCATGGATTGGCAGAATTAATATTGTGAAAATGTCAATGTTACCCAGGGCAATTACACGTTTAATAATCCCTATCAAAATACCATGGACTTTCTTCAGAGAGTTAGAACAAATTATTTTAAGATTTGTGTGGAATCAGAAAAGACCCCGAATAGCCAGGGGAATTTTAAAAAAGAAAACCATAGCTGGGGGCATCACAATGCCAGATTTCAGGTTGTACTACAAAGCTGTGGTCATCAAGACAGTGTGGTACTGGCACAAAAACAGACACATAGATCAATGGAACAGAATAGAGAACCCAGAAGTGGACCCTGAACTTTATGGTCAACTAATATTCGATAAAGGAGGAAAGACTATCCATTGGAAGAAAGACAGTCTCTTCAATAAATGGTGCTGGGAAAATTGGACATCCACATGCAGAAGAATGAAACTAGACCACTCTCTTGCACCATACACAAAGATAAACTCAAAATGGATGAAAGATCTAAATGTGAGACAAGATTCCATCAAAATCCTAGAGGAGAACACAGGCAACACCCTTTTTGAACTCGGCCACAGTAACTTCTTGCAAGATACATCCACGAAGGCAAAAGAAACAAAAGCAAAAATGAACTATTGGGACTTCATCAAGATAAGAAGCTTTTGCACAGCAAAGGATACAGTCAACAAAACTAAAGACAACCTACAGAATGGGAGAAGATATTTGCAAATGACGTATCAGATAAAGGGCTAGTTTCCAAGATCTATAAAGAACTTCTTAAACTCAACACCAAAGAAACAAACAATCCAATCATGAAATGGGCAAAAGACATGAAGAGAAATCTCACAGAGGAAGACATAGACATGGCCAACACGCACATGAGAAAATGCTCTGCATCACTTGCCATCAGGGAAATACAAATCAAAACCACAATGAGATACCACCTCACACCAGTGAGAATGGGGAACATTAACAAGGCAGGAAACCACAAATGTTGGAGAGGATGCGGAGAAAGGGAACCCTCTTGCACTGTTGGTGGGAATGTGAACTGGTGCAGCCACTCTGGAAAACTGTGGGAGGTTCCTCAAAGAGTTAAAAATAGATCTGCCCTACGACCCAGAAATTGCACAGTTGGGGATTTACCCCAAAGATTCAGATGCAATGAAACGCTGGGACACCTGCACCCCGATGTTTTTAGCAGCAATGTCCATAATGGCCAAACTGTGGAAGGCGCCTCAGTGTCCATTGAAAGATGAATGGATAAAGAAGCTGTGGTCTATGTATACAATGGGATATTCCTCAGCCATTAGAAATGACAAATACCCACCATTTGCTTCAACGTGGTCGGAACTGGAGGGTATGGTGCTGAGTGAAGTCAATCGGAGAAGGACAAACTTGTATGTTCTCATTCATTTGGGGAATATAAATAATAGTGAAAGGGAATATAAGGGAAGGGAGAATTTGTGTGGGAAATATCAGAAAGGGAGACAGAACATAAAGACTCCTAACTCTGGGAAATGAACTAGGGGTGGTGGAAGGGGAGGAGGGAGGGGGGGGGGGGTGAATGGGTGATGGGCACTGAGGGGGGCCCTTGAAGGGATGAGCACTGGGTGTTATTCTGTATGTTGGTAAATTGAACACCAATAAAAAGTGAATTTACTATTAAACAAAAAAGAAAAAAATGTATCCTTAAGTTATAGCATCAGAGTCACGTGTCTGAATGGCCTCAATTGGACCCAGTCACCCTCCTTAAACTATACTTTGATTTAATACTATTCTTTGAATCTGAAGGATAAAAAACTTACTCATTACTTTTGTTTATTCATATCCATCCATCCATCCATCCATCCCATCCATCCATGATTCATTCACATTTTTATTGAGCCAGAAATGGTTGGTACAGGGAAAATGATTATTAACAAAACCAAACAAGGAACCCAGTCTCCTGAAGCTTATGGTGCAGAGACAGACATTGATCAAGAAATCAGACAGGAAGGCACACTGCAAGAGACTCTTAACTCTGGGGAACAACTGAGAGTTGCTCAGGGGAGGTGCGGAGGGGGTGGGGTAAATGAGTGATGGGCATTAAGAAGGGCACGTCATGTAATGAACACTCTGGGTGTTCTATGCAAGTGACAAATCACTAAATTCTACCCATGAAACTAATACTACACTAATTGGTAATTAACTTGAGTTCAAATCAAATCTTGAAAGAAAAAAAATCACATGAATGAATTACAGAGAGTTACAAAGTGAGATAACTGTCCTGCAGCAGAGATAACTGGGTCTCAGAGGGCCCATGAAGAGGAGCATGACTTGAATGGACTCCATTGAGGTGCAGTTTAGAGAGCGTTCCGGGGCCAGAATATGTAGGACCCTGATCATAACCTTTGGACTTTGATTTTTATTCTGAAAGTCTATGGCCATACCACCCACATCTCATACTTTGTTCAATTATTCAATAAGCTATTATCTTATGTAAAGCACTGTCTTCACCTTGTTGGGTAGAGCAGAGACGGAAAGATACAAAAGTTCCTGCTCTGGTGAAGCTCCTAGAGTGGGAAGCCAGTAATTAGCAACAAATACAAAGCATCATATTGCGTTTTAGAAAGAGACGTGTAGCAACGAAAAAATGGAGCAGGACAACGGAAATGAGGTGTGCCACGGAGATGGGATTTACTGTTTGAATAAATGATCAATGTAGGCCTTCATGAACAGGTTACCTCTGGGTATAGAAAGCAAGAGAAGGCTTTCTAAGAGAAATTCTAGACAAAGAATTTTCTAGGCAAGGGAACGAGCTAGAATGAGTCTAAGGGTGGAACTTGTATGGGTTTCTGAGAAACAGTAAAGGAAGACGCAGATGGTCAGGAAGGCAGACATAGAGGTTGTGATAAAAGAGACCAGGAAGGGCAGACAGATCACATAGGCCTTTTGACCACCATCCTCATTTTGGCTTTTACAGTGACTGAGCTGGGCGAGCCTTCAAATGATTTCAGAAGAGTAAGGATCTTACTTTTGTTTAAGTGGATTGAGATGGCTGCTCCATGTAGAATCTTACAGTGGGGCATGGGGAAAGGCAGGAAAACCCCACAAGTCTTCTGAAGAATTCAGGCAAGAGAATCTCTTCTCCCATAGAAACTTTGCTACTCACCATTTCCCTGACACTTATGATATGGATACCTTTTCATTTTTCTCTGAATAATTGCGCTTGTCTCAAAGTCTTAGTCTTGAGTCCATAATCGTTTTAAAAAAATTTTTATTTATTAGAGAAAGTTAGCCAGAGAGAGGGGAGAGAGAGAGAGAGAGAGAGAAGAAGAAGAAAAGAAGAAGAAGAAGAAGAAGAGAAGAAAAGAAGAAGAGAATGATGTGAGGAGGAGGAGGAGGAGGAGGAGGGGAGGAGGAGGAGGCATAATAATAATATAATAATAATAAAGAAGAAGGAGAAAGAAGAAGAAGAAGAAGAAGAAGAAGAAGAAGAGAAGAAGAAGAAGCATGGGGTAGGGGCAGAGGGAGAAGTAGAACAGATTTCCCACTACTTGTGGAGTTTCTGACATGGGGCTAGATACCAGGACTCCAGGATCATGATCTGGAGCAAGGCGATCTCAATACACTGAGCAACCCAGGGACCCCTTCAGTCCTTCGTCTTGAGTGACGTCAGTGTCCATGTAGAGATTCCCATTGAATCCACAGTGTCCATGTAGGTTCAATGCTTTGGCTTCTCCTTTGATTTCTTTATCAATAATATCCACCCATCCATTCGACTTCAGCTGCTTGTGGCCATACCTGGTCTTTTCCAGGACCCAAGAATTATCCACCCCTGAAATCATGTACTCCCTACATTGCATTTTCTGACTACTACTTCCTGAACTTACGTGGTAATCACTGAATTGTTCCTACTTCACTGGGCCTACAACCACTGACTCTTACTTTCTTCTGATTAATTCTGATTCCTGTATCTTGATTTTCTCTCCTCAACCACTTCAGAATCTATGATTCATAATTTCATTGAATTCTTACCATAGTCTATGCTCTCTTGCCAGATCTTTTATTCTGCTTTCTTGGGTGGAAAGTCTCCAGTATGAAAGATTCCAACAATTTGACTTTCTGATGTTGATGAATGCTGCTGAAAAAATAATTTCATACAACAAGGAAGATACAAACAATACCCATAATTCTCAATACCTGTAAGACTATTCGTGGTGATATTTTTTATGAGAGTTAGAGAAATATGCGAGACAATCTTAATGCACAAAAATTAGGATTCGGGCAAATTATGGTGCAGCCCAATCCTAGATAATGAAAAGGAAATGTCCAGCTGTAAAAAATAAGGTGAGATAATAAGCACTCGAGGTGATGTTAATGGCAGTCTAGGATGGGGTGGTGTGCAGATTATTAAATTTGGCTAGGGCTTGGGTTTTGCTGCTTATCTGGGACAAAACAACTATCATCACAAAGAATTGGAAAGGTCTCTGACTGGGATCTGAGTTAAAAATTTCCCTTGAGATGTTAAAATCCTGTGCCTGGGATGCCTGGGTGGCTCAACACCTGTGCATCTACTTTTGGATCAGGGGTTGATCCTGGGGACCTGGGATTGAAGTCCCGCATCGGCTCCCTGCAAGGAGTCTGCTTCTCCTTCTCCCTGTGTCACTGCCTTTCTCTGTGTCTCTCGTGGGGAAGTAAAATCTTAAAACAAAATCAAAGAAATCCTGTGCCTACTGCTTGCCCCAGTTTTGAGACCAAAATGTGAACTGTGTGATATAGAAATCCACAGCCAAGAATGAAATTGGTTTTTAGGTCAGTGTTACCTCTGAGATGTTAGATACAAAATCTATCATGCTGTAGGACCATCACCATGGTCCAGGTCACAAGGAAAGCCCTGCTGAAGATGAGTTCACAATCCAAAATTAGAAAACACACGAGCAGACAATCCATGTGAGGGACGGTCAACAGCTATAAAAAAGGGCATATTTACACAAACACTACACCAACACTTTCATGTAATTATTTTTTTTCACTTTCAGTAATTAAAGACATAGAACAAGAAATTGAAATTCTATTAAAAAGTACAAGATACTGCAGAACAGATGCCAAAACAAACAAACAACAAAGCCAACCCCAGAATGAAAAATAGAGTCACTGAATAAAGAACTCAGTGGGAAGTATGCACTTCAGATGGACACTATGTACTTTGAATATTTTCTATATTGAGTCATGAGAGACACCAGAGAGAGACAGGGAGAGACAGAGGCAGGGGGAGAAGCAGGCTCCATGCGGGGAGCCTGATGTGAGGTTCGACTCTGGGACTCCAGGGATCACGCCCTGGGCGAAGGCAGGTGCTAAACCGCTGGGGCCACGCAGGGATTCCCAAGATGAAGGACTTGAACCAGGGCGTGCCGGCAGAAAAATGTGAGGCTCCACAACGGAAAGGTCAGACTGACGCTGGAAAGTCATCTTTATTTATCCACACAGCCCACACGCTGGGTTTCAGGGATGAGACCGAGGTGGGCGCTGAATACGACGCGAGGCGATCATCTTCTCGCCAGCTCCACGCTTTAGCCTTGTGGGGCGCGATGTCGCTGTGCACCCTGACACGGTTCAGCCTGCGCTCGTCACATTCGGGCTGACCCAGAGAGGAGATGGTGGGCATCAGAAGGCAACCCCCGGGGAGGGAGGGCAACCTGGGTTCAGAGTCCGTGGGGCCCTGGGCCAGCGCACCCCAGGGGCTCAGCACACACTCCTGGGATGAAAGAATGGACGTGGTTGACGTGGTTACACAGAGAAGCAACAGCACCGCTGACACATACGACTTAGAGAAGTTGTAAGATTAACCTTCACAATTGCCTGAAAGGATACATTTTCCTCAAATTTACCAAGAGGGCAGAAGTTGGAGGTATTTGAGTGTGGCTTTCCCAGGTCCCCACTTTTGTGACTGGGTTTGTCTGCATGTCCCGGGCGAGGTCAGCTCTGGGCTGGGGGGGACGGAGCCCAAAGTTCCACTGGGGCTGATGGAGTTCTTCTCAGGCTCAGCAACCCTTGTGGGGGTGGGGCTTCCCTGCTGGACCCTCTGGTCTCCCAGTCTGCCCTCCCCGGGGTGCAGGCCCACAGGCAAATAGAAGCTAGAGTAAATGAACAGCTGTTTCCTACGCCCTTCCTCATCCTTCTATCCCTCCTTCCTTCCGTGCCTCCCTCCTCCATTCCTTCCCTCCATTCTTCCTCCACCCTTCCTTTCTCTTGCCTCCCCTTCAAACCCCCTCCCTCCCTCCCCTCCCTCCCTTCATTAGAACTGAGCTATTTACCCCAATCCCCCTGCAGCTTGCCCTGTGGCAGAGACACATGCCCTAGCAGGAGCTGTAGAAAACGGGAGGAAGGCCGGACCACACGGTACAAAGGTAGAAGGCAAGAGCTAAGGATGTGGGCCGTCCTTGGGAAGGGTGCACCCACAGCAGAGGAAGACAACTGGGTCAAACCAAGGGGCCGGGACGAGCCCGGGACTGCTCAGTGGCTGCGCTATGAGCTCTGCTTTCCATTCCTCCTCAGGCCCCACAGCCCCAAAGTGCGGTAGCTGGGATCTGAACTCAAGCTCTCTGGCTCCAGAGCCACCATGTTCCATTGGTAATGGAATCCGGCTGAATGGTGGGGGACAGGAGGCATGCAATGCTCCAGAGGAACACGGGCAAGGTGCCCTAATCTGCCGGGTGGAGAGCACGGGGCGCACGTTCCTTAACGGGACCTTATAAGCAGGGGACTCCTGGCTGCTCCTGAAGGGATGAGCAGGACCTCCCCGAAGGAGTAGAGGCTGGGCGTCAGGAGGAGGCTGAGGAGCAGTAAGCCCCAGGAGACGGGGGGCGCCAGAATCGGTGCCTTGGAGGGAGGGAAGGAAGTTCTGAGCCAGCTGAGCATCAGCGTCTCCAGCTTCACTTCAGGGGCAAAAGGCACGGATGGCCTAAAAGCCACGTGTTCAAAAGACACGACAACTTGAGGAAAAGCCCAAAAGGAAAGCCAGTCGTGTTGCTCCTCTGGATATTGCAGCTTTCCTAAGCAAGGCACAGCGCCCAGACCCCGGGATGGAAAAGACCGGCACAAAAAAAAAAAAAAGAAAAGAAACACCGGCCACATCTGATGACTTCAAAACGGAAACTTCCGTGTGGACGAAAAGACGGGAGCAACACAAGAGACAGCGTGGCAGGAAGTTCTCGGAAATGTCTAGCACCAGAAGCCCTATGTCATCTCGGGAGAGAACTGCTGACGATTGCCTTTCCCGGGCTCCTCACGCTCCTGGAGCCTCTCCAATCAAAGGGGGTGTGTTTTGCTGTGGGTTAGCCTGCTATGGGCACCGTGAACACACGACCTCATGCGTTTATATCTTCTCCATTTTTGCTCCACTGCGGAACCACAAGCACTAAAGACCTTCGATGACTCCCCCAAGGTCACACAGCTAGTAAGTGGTAGCCAGGGGTCAAAGCCAGGCGGGTCTGGCCTCCTATACCATTCTCTTAGCCACAGCCTCTGTTGCCCTGGCCTCCCCAAGGCAAGGAGCCATGCTTACCTAGGCCTCAGAGTCCCGTTCCCAATTTCTGGGCTTTTCTGTTTGCGTGTCTGGGTATCTCTTCCGTGGCCCTGAGCGGCCTGGTGGATAAGATTTAGGACCTGGCTAGGAGAAGAGGCATGAAGTCTTGAGGGAAGCAGGCTTTGGGGCCGAGAATTCCTGGGTCCTTCGGCCCGGCCTCAGCAGCTGGCCTCCGGGGCCTGCCAAGGGCCTGCAACCCTCATCTCGCAACACATATCTGTTGAGCACAATCTCTGTGCCAGGCACTCTCCTGGACCCCGCAAGTAGAGCAGAGTGTGGCAGGCACGGTCACTGCTCTCCTGGAGCTGGTGGTCTGGCTGGGGGGACAGAGGACATGCTACACAAGGGGACAAGCGAACCCGACGGTGAGGTACAGGCAGGGCTGGCAACTCTAGAACGGGACGGCGAGGGGAGGCCTCTCCCGATGCCAAGCAGCAGCCAGCCTCAGGCAGGGGCAGACAGAAGCACCGGACAGGAAGCAAGAGCCAAGGCGCTGAGGCAGGAGCAAGCGGGGCCAATGTGGCCATGACGGAGTGCGGGGGAGGGTTGTAAGAGGCCACATCCTCCCTCCTGCAAGAGCTGGGGCTGCCAAGCCCACACGTGCCTGTCACTCCCTAGCTTGAGGACTTGCACAGGTTTCAGTTTTCGTTTTCAGCTTCCCCCCTACCAAGTCTCACTTGGAGGGCGGCAGCCTGACAACGGCAGGAACCTGGGCTTCATAGTCAGCCCCTTCCTGGCCCTTCCATTAGTAGCCTAACTAGGTGGTCTAACTTCTCCAGGCCTCACTTTGCCTCAAACTGTAAATTGGGGCCAATATCCACCTACAGCGAGATGGCTGAGAACGAAGGACATGGCACCCGGCTGAGCGCATCCTTAGGATAAGCCGTTAGCATGGCAATCCTGGCTAGCGTTCAGGTCCCTCGCTGCCTGTTCATCTTAGTGCTGCAAGGCCCCACCTCCTCTCCCTTCCTCGAGCTGGGCTCGCCTCTTCAGGACAGATAGCATCCTCACTTCCTCTACCGACGCTCTACTGCTCTTTTCACTTGTCTGTCTCCACTCTGCTATGGAGTCCTCCCTCCTCCTGCCCACCCCACCTGCCTACCCCCCGTGCTCCTATATCGACCTCGTATCTTTCCTGCATCAAATTCTACTCCAAGGAGGGAGGGAGGATAGCCCGCCGGGAAGGATGGTGCTCTCCACCGAAGACCTCTCTTCCATTGTTTCTGAGGCACTGCGCCCGTGCACCTGTATACTCCAGCCAGGCCAAACTACCGCATATCTTGGGCCATGCTGGCAATCTCTCATTTCCTCTGTCTTTCCATAGAACTCAGAATGTCCTCCTGGTCTTTGATCCTTGAGCTTCTCCACCTCCACCTCCAGGAAGCCTTCCCAGAAGTCCACACTGTCTGACCAGGGGCATGCGTGTGTTCTGTTGTTGCCATTCCCATTTTTACTCCTTACCTACTTGTTCTGTCTCCATCGGCACCGGTATGAGGTCTCCACTCCCGGCCCCATCTGAGGGACCATCACAATGGTATTAATGAAAAACAGTCGCATTTCCAGATCGGCAAGACAATACTACTTTCTAGGTCCTGAGTCACTTACGTGATGTTGTCTAACCTCACCACTATGTGAAGGTAGGTTCAGAGACATTTAAAATTACTGGCTCAAAGTCACATGGTTAACGAGTGGTAGAACCAGGGCTTGGAAGTCCGTTAAATGACTTCAGGACCTCTGCTGGGAACAGCTCACGTTTGATAACTGAATATATGAATGCCCTGGAAGGCCATTAGGAGGATTTTCTGGCCTTGACAGTTAATGGACGGCCCTAGGCTTGACGGTCCTGTGAGCTTCGTGAGCTGTGAGTTCCAGCTTTCTGAGGCTCAGAGTGTTGCCCAAGGTAACACTACCCTGAAAGGTCTCTCCAGCCAGCTGCCTGTCTGTGCTGTACCTCAGTGTTGTTCCCAAACCACGGGACTATACCGTCTGCAGGTTCCCTCCAGTTCTGGTGCCAAGACACGGGCTTTCTGGTGATTGTGTGAACTGTAGAAAAACACCGGCAGAGCTTCACATCACAGCGTTAATGTCCCGCCCTCTTGAAGACTCACCCTCGGCCAGACACCTGCTGAGCATTATCCGGGGGTAACTAGGAGCTCAGCTCGCGAGGACCTCACAATCCAGAGTGGTAAAACCGAGGATAGCAGCCACCGGGCACGTGGAGCTACCTCCTCACCCCTCCTTCCAGAAGGGATTTCCCCTGCCTCGCTTCTTTCTGAAGCCTGAAGCCCGCGACTCCCCTTCCCTCGGCTTCTCGAGGTCCGGCCTGGTTCCTGGGGCTGCTCCTGCAGCAGCCTGGACGGGACCCTCTGGCGGCAGGCCCAGCAGGTTAGGGACCTGATTGCACCGCCCCTTCGACAGTCATTGGCTAAAAGAGATTTGGGGAGGAGTCAGAGACCTGTCCCATATCAAGCCCTTGCCTGGATCAAAACTCCCCCGTCTAGCTCGGGAAACGGACGAGGTTTCAAATCTGAAAAAAGGGATAACTGGGTGGCGCAGCGGTTTGGCGCCTGCCTTTGGCCCAGGGCGCGATCCTGGAGACCCGGGATCGAATCCCACATCGGGCTCCCGGTGCATGGAGCCTGCTTCTCCCTCGGCCTATGTCTCTGCCTCTCTCTCTCTCTCTGTGACTATCATAAATAAATAAAAATTGAAAAAAAAATATTTTAAAATAAAAAAAAAATCTGAAAAAGTTTCTCTGTCCCTGATTACAGGTGGGATAATAGAGACTCAAGAACCTAATGAATGTAACATGGGGACTTCACAGTTTTTGATTTTAGAAAATGTCATTGTGGTAAAGTTCACATAAGATTTACCATTGGAAACATTTCTGAGGATGTGATTCAGGAATTTTAAGCATATTTGCCTCGTGTGAAACTAATTTCCAGAATTGTTTCATCCCCACGGAACGACTTCCCATGGCCCCCTGCGCTCTGTGTCCTCTGGCAAGGACCATTTTCCTTTCTCGAGGAATTTGACTACTCTAGATACTTCCTATATTACACTTTGACTGCAGAGCCCATGCTCTCTCACACTCAATATTGCATCTATTCATCTATGTGTTCGTTCATTCAAGACACAGCACAGTCCAGGACGTGTGTCTGTGAGACACAGTCGTGAACACATCTGTCCAGACAGCTGTACAGACACCTGGGCAGTTTCCTGAACCCCGCTACCTACTGAGTGGCTCCTTGTTTTAATTCTTGCTGCTCCTTGTCCTTAGCCTGCACGGCTCTTTCCCCTGTGTCTGTCTGGGAAAACCGATTTATAATGAGCCCACGTGTAATCTTGTAAAACCCGTCTGGACCCTGTAGCTCCTCGCCCAAGTTTTCTCTGAGGCATGGTCTACTCCACATCTATAGTTCCCAGAACACTTTGCTAAATTGTTTTCTTTACATGAAAGTCACTTTCTTTTTTTTTTTTTTTTTTTTAAGAAAGCCCACCAGAGTGGCTTGCCCTGTACCTCAGTCTTTTTTTTTTTTCTTCATTTATTTATGATAGTCACACAGAGAGAGAGAGAGAGAGGCAGAGACACAGGCAGAGGGAGAAGCAGGCTCCATGCACCGGGAGCCTGACGTGGGATTTGATCCCGGGTCTCCAGGATCGCGCCCTGGGCCAAAGGCAGGCGCTAAACCGCTGCGCCACCCAGGGATCCCTGAAAGTCACTTCTGAGCAAGAAATATATCTGGTCCATCTCTCCGTTGCCAGGACCTGGCTTAGTACGGAAAGATAGAGGTGTTTGGTAAATGTTGGCTGGCTGCCTGGAGATCATCTCAGTTAGGACTGTGAGCTTTCTTCTGCTGACGTCATTACATAGACCTGAACATGATTCAGAAACAAGCACCCTGGCTCACACCGCAGCTGAGCTAGAGAAGCACCTCTGTTGCTTCTGGTGAGCCACAGCTGGGTGCCTTTTTCTAGCAAGGCTCAAACATGAGCCTTTGAAGTCTTCACTATCTTACAAAGCCCGAGTCGAGAGGAAGCATCATTGTGCTCAGGAGCCGCACTCTTAGCTCGGGGAGAACTAGCGAGACCGTCGTAGTCTCCTGTGAAACTGGCCATTCTTTGGCCCGCGCCCAGGGGTCCGGCCGCCCTCCCCCGACACAGGCCTGGGGCTCCGAGGAGACTCTGAAGGGAGGTGGGAGTCACTGTGGTTTCATCTCCTCTCCCCTGCAGCCCCACGTTATTATGGGGTCCCAGCCCAGCCCAGGACCCGCCAGCTGAGTGACTGTAGGGGGCGAGCTTCCAGGCCATCAGTGTGCATCTAAACTCAGATGATGCGTTGAACATACTGGAGCATAGAAAAACATAACAGCCCCGTCCTCTAGTTTCTCAGCCAGTGTCTGAAGTTGCAGATTTTTCTTGAATCCTGTCCCAACCTCTCCATTAGAAGCAGGCACAGAGACAGCTAACAGGGAAATCAACTTCTAGAAAAATGTAATAGAAACATGCCACCCACATTAACAACAAACAACTCTCGTGGAATTCACCTGACAAGGAATGCATGAAAATTTCCTGAAGAAACACATGAAAATTATCCAATCGTACAAAAGGTCTTAACTACCCAGGAGATAAGCACTGCATGATGGTGAGCTGCTGTGCAGCAGCTGGAACCACGCCCTGGAGGCACTCCAGCATGAGGGCAGACCTTCAAACGGCGGTGATTGAAAACCCTACAACAGGCTCAGTCTTATAGTAGTATTCCTATAAACTAGGACTGGACCAACTCTCTGTGGTTGGGGGAGCTTTGTCCTCCTGCCCAGAGACAACAGGGTTCTTTAGGTTTGTTCTATTTAGGAGGTGGAGAGCTGCCTGAGAAAGGCCAGCACATAATGGATTTGTGCAAGGAAAGATAACCTTGCAAGAAAGGTTAGACTCCATAGAATCACCACGTGCTATTAAGCGTAGGCCAGGACCTTCCTCTTTTGTATAAACAGTGATATAAAGCTGCTGCTGACAGAACCTAAGAAGATGAAAATAGTGAAAAGATTTAAAGTAGGCGAGATCTTCAGTTACGTTTGTGGCCACTGACATCACAAAATATTAGAATTCGGGACACCTGGGTGGCTCAGTGGTTAAGCGTCTGCCTTTGGCTCAGGTTGCAATCCCGGGGTCCTGGGATCAAGTCCTACATCGAGCTCCCTGCAGGGAGCCTGCTTCTCCTTCTGCCTATGTCTCTGCCTCTGTGTGTGTATCATGAATAAATGAATAAAATCTTTAAAAAAAATCAGAATCCATCAAGATTGTATACTTTTTGAACCAAGATTAACCAGCTATACTAAGTGCTTGGCATTCCTTTGGCTAAAGATGAAAAGAGAAACATAAGTTTCCTGTGTCTGTGCCTATAGTGCACATTCATTCATGAGTTTTTTTTAGTTTTTTGATTACAACAACCTGATTGTAATGTAGGATAGAAACTGAAAGAAGGACATGTTTAAATATGTAGACTTCTGAGCAAGTCCCACCCACTCGGCTCAGCAGCAGCAAACATGCCTTTTGCATACTAGGTACGAGAGCATCTTGCCACCAATCCCCTGCCCTACATCTGCTTCCCGGACAGAGGGAGTGTTTATTCGCATAAGGAGAACAGAGACACCAAATAGAGCTTAGAAAAATAAAACAAGATTTTTAAATGCAGGCCCTGGGTACCGAGTAGCCCTGCACTATGACTCCTTGTGAAAAGGGAGGCAAAGGAGATGAGCCCTGCAGTTGCTCCAGCTTTCTGCTTGGAGAAATATGCAGGAAAGCAGAAGCCAAGATGAGCAGGTGACAGCACTTGGGTGAGGAGACACAGACTGAGGTTCAGGCATGTGAGGTGGCCGAGAAATTGTGGAGCAGAAAATTGGAGAGGGGAGAGGGGAAGGAGGGAGAGCGAGCGTCAGGGATGTGTAAGGAAAGGCCTGAAGTCTTGGGCAGCACTAAGAGGCAGAAACTCGGTGAAGGGACGACGGCAACGCTGTGAGCCCAGCAACACCCAGAATGTGTACAGGACGGAGTTGTGAGCACACAGGGTAGAGCGTCCTAGTTGAAAGGGTTGGATAGAGGCCCTCAGAAGTTTACATCTCAGTAATTGGACTCCGCTAGCTTAGAGAAGAGGTTGCTTTAGCCTTATCCTAACACGGCTTCCAAACAAGCTCTGGAAGTTTCAGGTGGATCCACACGGGGCCAAACTGCCTCCCGGAAGAATTTCCAGCACGTCTGAAAGAAACACAGCCAAATCCAGCACTCAGCAATAGAACATTCGCAAAGGACAGCATCGGTTGAAAAGTACTAGAAAAGCAGACAGTAGAAGAAGCAGGAAAATGTGACCCATAGCTAGGAGGAAAAGCAACCAATAGAAATGTGAAGATTTCGATGAAATGGATTATTCTGTGAAGGTGTAGATTTCCAGAACTGACCAGAAATGAAAACAAAGAAAAGAAATAGAAAATCTGCATAGCTTTATGTCTATTTTTAAAAATTTCATTTGTAAATAACTCTTTTTAAATTTATAATTGAAAAACTTTCCACAAGATAGCCTCCAGGCTCAACTGTCTTCTTGGTCAGTGGGTCCAACCTATAGTGAAGAAAATACCACTCTTCCCCAAACTCTTCCATTAGACGGGAGTGGAAGAACATTTCCCAGCTCATTGGTTTTGGCTATTTTTATTTCGATTAAAAAAATTTTAAGAAAGCTTTCATCCACCAACCTGGGTTGAGATCAAAAGTCACATGCTTACCGACTGAGCCAGCCAAAAACCTCATTTCCTAAGTCATGATGAGTTTACCATTACATCAACACTAAAACCAGACAAATGGTACAAAAGAGAAAACTAAAGATAAATAACCTCGTAAACACAGATGTCAAAAATCCTTAACAAGGCATTAGGAATTTAAGTCAAGCAATATATAAGAAGAAAACTGAACCAACCATAGCCAAATGGGGTTTTCCAAAGAGATACGATTGGTTTAGTAGGGCTAGCCAAAAGCAGACACTGAACCAACTGAGCCACCCAGGCACCCCTCTCATTATGATTTTGATTTGCTTTTTCCTATTGACTAATGAGGTTGGCCACATTTTTTGTATGCCCGTCAGTCACTTGGATATCCTCTTTTGTGAAGTTCCTGTTACCAATCTTTTCCTAGTTTTCTTTTGTATCGCTGGTCTTTTCTTCACCATTTTGCTGGAGTTCTTTATCCAATAGGGATATAATAAGCCCTTTTGGGAGCCGTGTGTTCTGCACACTTAGGTTCCCAGGGTATGGTTTGCTTCGTGCTTTCTAAGTGACACTTAAGACATTTTTCCTAGTTGATGCTGTGAAAATATTTTTCTCACATGACCTTCAAGTCAGTATTGTCCAATAAAAATCTGAAACAAGCCACATTGGGCACAAAATTTTCTAGTATCTAATGAAAAGAGCAAAAAGAAACAGGTCAATTAATTTCAAACATGTTGTAGGGATGGGCAGCCCGATGGCTCAGCGGTTTAGCGCTGCCTTCATCTCAGGGCCTGATCCTGGAGACCCGGGATCGAGTCCCACTTCGGGCTCCCTGCATGGAGCCTGCTTCTCCCTCTGCCCGTGTCTCTGCCTCTCCCTCCCTGTGTCTCTCATGAATAAATAAGCAAAATCTTTTAAAAAAATATGTTTTATTGAATCCAGTATGTCCAAATCATCAATATTTCAATATAAATACTCTTGAGATGTTTTATTGATTGTTGATACTATGTTTAAAATCCAGTGTAAATTTTATACCTTACAGTGCGTCTCCAGTGCTCAATAGCCATTGATGACCCGAGCGATCCTACACAATTTGTTTTTGCTCTTTCACATTTAGATGTAATTTTTACCTGAAGTGGATCCTTGAGTGTGCTTATGTCGTAGGAATCTAGCTTAATTTTTTTCTCTATAAGTATCCAATTGACCAAGAACCAATGTGTTGCAAACACAGTCCATCTGCATCATTCTGTTATGATACTTTTGTCTTCAGTCAAGTGTCCACATAGGTGTGAACCTGGGTCTGGACTCTTCTTGCCACTTATCTATTTGTTTATGCTGGCACTAATACTATGCGATCTTAATTACTACAATTTTTGTGGTAAGTCTTGGTGTCTGGCAGGAAAATTACTCCTACCAGTTCTTAAGGGAGTCATGGATATTCTTGGGTCTTTTGCCTGTCTGTGGAAATGATAATCAGCTTATCAAGTTTCCAAATATATGTGTTACAATTTTGATTGAGATTCCACTGAATCTGTACTTGGTTTAAGAGAACTTTAAATATATATGATAAATACATATATTATATTATTATGTTAATTGTTAATATATATGATGAACATTATATAATATACACCATAAGTTTATTTGATGCTATCATCTGGAGAGGATATGGATGTGTCCTTGCCTTCTAGGCTTGGTACCTGCCTTTTTCTGGGATCCAGAGGTTCAACCCTCAGAGCTTTGATGACAAGATAATGGGAGGTGCCGCCCCCCCCCCCCGCCCCCGCACCTTTTTGCCGGAGGCATTTCTCAAAACAGAAAATCCCTAGTACGTTTCTACAAGTCCTAGGGTGCAGGACAATAGAGTCTTGGAGGAACCAGACCAGGGAACCTTGAATCCTTGTATGTCTATAATAGGGGTCTTGTGCTCTGTGTGTGAGTTCTTAGGGGTCGCCCATTCTCGCATTCACTTTCATCCAGGGCAGATCAATAGGACTCACCCGTGTAGAGATCAGATGAGATGTTTTCCACTCACTCTTCTCTACCTTGTGTCCCTGGTCTTGCTGTTTGCTCTGTGGTCACAGACCAAATTCTACGGAGAAACCAGTTATAAATGTAGAATTCATTCAGGCTGGCTAATTGGGAAAGAGAGGAAAGAAACAGGTTTTCTGGAAAAAAGGATCTTGCTAAAGGTATCTCCGGCATCTGAAGGCGATTTCCAAGGATGAAGGTAACATACAGAGAATAGTACAATAACCTTGTTATGGGTGAAAACGCCATCATGGAAAAGGCTTACCCTCCGAGCTAAATGTTCATTGGCATTGTCTTGAGTTCCCAACCTTCACCAAGTCAAGCTCCTGGGGATCAACTGTTCTGGCAATTCCGGATGATATCAGGACCGGCCCACTCACAGGGAAATCATCTCCAGGATAGGATTTGTGAATCACGGAGGTCTGGTTGGAGTTGGCTGGAAGGTTGGGGAGGATAAGACTTTCAAGTCTACGAGGGGCTGGGAGGGGGAGTACGAGGAAAGTAGACAGTGGGGAAACAGGGAACAGGAGCGAGACAAAAACAGCGGGGACTGGACCTTTTGGAAGGAATAGAGCAAGGATTGCGTGGGGAAACCTGTAGGTTAGCGCGGCTAGAAAGGAAAGCACTAGGAACAGGAGGGAAACAGGTAGGCCTGTGAGTTGAGAGAGGTGGACAACGCTGGGGAGTGTTGAGGACGTAAAGGGACACAAGAGGAAGCGGCTTTGGACGACGAGAGGAGGAAGGACAATGAGAGGAGGGAGGAATAGAGTAGATAGGTGGAGGGCGGGGTCCAGAGGAGGAAGGAATAGAGTAGGCAGGTGGAGCACGGGGTCCAGAGGAGGAAGGAGTAGAGTAGGTCGGTGGAGCCTGGGGTCGAAACAGGAGATCTGAGGCAGCTTTTTGGTCATTTCTCCAAACGGCGTTTGGCTAGTTACTCATCTTGACCAAATGAGTAACTGGACATAAGCTCAGACTTACCCCAGTCTTTATGTCCCACGCCAGCCCCGCATCATCCCCTGGCTCAATGCCCATTATGAAATATGTGTGCCCCTCCCTCCGGGCGTGTCAGTGGGCTCACCAGCCAGGGACAGGGCCCCGGGTGCGAGGTTGGAGAGTGACCCCAGGAAATAGCAGACAGAAGAAATATCACAGGAGTCCCTAGGCCTTGGGATAACCTGTAGTTTTGCCCCTTACTAGGCAAAGATCAGTGAAAGGGCTGTGCTGCAGTCAGGGGCTGCGCACCAAGAGAATGGATCTGAAGCAGGTGTGGGCAAAGTGGGACGTGCATGCCTCCAGCTGGTTAACTTACTACACTCTCCAAAGCCCTTGTGCATCACTTAGGTCCCTCCATGAACATGGAGTGGTCAGTGATATTATGTCTATTTTCCCGCAAGGATACTGTAGGCCAGACAGGGAAGTAGATAGGCAGGCAGTGGGTTCCAAACCGGTGTGACTGACACTTGAGCCAAAACTTGGGGTGTCGCAGGCAGGCCTGTGGGACGGTGCACAGCATGCACAGAGTACTGTCAGCTGACCCTCTCCCATGTTTCTGGACAGGATCTTGTGGGGATGATTTAGAACAGGACTTGAGTGTGTGTAGCTTTCTTCTTGGTTCCTGGGGTCCCTTGGTGTGTTGCCTGACCCTCCCCTGTAGCCAGAAATAGGACTGAGGCCAACAGCTCCCAAGTGCTCAGTACCTACATTTGGGCTTCCTTCCTGGCTCACTACCTGAGATGCCCAACTGCATGTCAGGTGAGTTAGGAGACTCTTGTGTCCTTGCCCTTCCCCTTGTCTGATGTAGCAGTTCTCTCTGTTTATTATTCTTGCATTTTTTGACCATCACCCAAATCATCGGCCCCTTTGGTCCTGTATTCTCTCCTGTACTCTTATCCCCATCATATTCTGATTGTGCTTCCTTGGCCCAATATCCATATCCTTGCGTACTTCACCCAACCATCCATTGCATTCCTTAAGTGGTCCAGCTGCATGCCTGGAAAACTTCCTGTTTCCTTAGACGGTTTCTTGATTTCCTGTTTCTTGAATCTCCTGGCTTTAACTGTAACCTGGATTTTCCATGAAAATACTGCTTCCTTTGCATATGTCTTAAATAGGGACCGTTCCTCCCAGACTCTACAGTTCTTTGAGGTGGGGATGTAGAGTATTTTCCTTGTTTCTTCTGACTCCTTCATACCACTTTTCCTGTCCTCCAATTAGAAAATCTCTTGTCCCATAGAAACTTTGCTACTCACCATTTCCCTGACACTTCTGATATGGATACCTTTTATTTTCTGTGAATAATTTGCACTTATCTCAAAGTCTTAGTCTTGAGTCCATCATCATTTTTAAAAAAATTTTTATTCATTTGAGAAAGTTAGGGAGAGAGAGAGAGAGAGAGAAGAAGAAGACGAAGACGCCGAAAGAAGAAGAAGAAGAAGAAGAAGAAGAAGAAGAAGAAGAAAGAAGAGAAGAAGAAGAAGAAGAAGAAGAAGAAGAAGAAGAAGAAGAAGAAGAAGAAGAAGAAGAAAGAATGAGAAGGAGAAGCAGCAGCAGCTGGGGTAGGGGCACAGGGAGAAGTAGAAGCAGATTTCCCACTACTTGTGGAGTCTGACATGGGGCTAGATACCAGGACTCCAGGATCATGATCTGGAGCAAAGGCAGATGCTCAATACACTGAGCAACCCAGGGACCCCTTCAGTCCTTCATCTTGAGTGATGTCTTTATCCATGTAGATGATCCCATTGAATCCACAGTGTCCATGTAGGTTCAATGCTTTGGCTTCTCCTTTGATTTCTTTATCAATAATATTCACCCATCCATTCGACTTCAGCTGCTTGTGGCCTACCTGGTTTTTTCCAGGACCCAAGAATTATCCCACCCCTGAAATCTTGTCTCATACATTGCATTTTCTGACTACTACTTCCTGAACTTACATGGTAATCACTGAATTGTTCCTACTTCACTGGGGCCTACAACCACTGACTCTTACTTTCTTCTGATTAATTCTGATTCCTGTTATCTTGATTTCTCTCCTCACCCACTTCAGAATCTATGATTCATAATTTCATTGAATTTCTTACCATAGTCTATGCTCTCTTGCCAGATCTTTTTATTCTGCTTTCCTGGGAGGAAAATCCCCAGTATGAGAGATTCCAACAATTTGACTTTCTGATGTTGATGAATGCTGCTGAAAAAACAATTTCATGCAATGAAGAAGATACAAAACAACACCCATAATTCTCAATACCTGTAAGACTATTCATGGTGATATTTTTTATGAGAGTTAGAGAAATATGTGAGACAACCTTAATGCACAAAATGAGGATTTAGGCAAATTATGGTGCAGCCAATCCTAGATAATGAAAAGGAAATGTCCAGCTGTAAAAAATAAGGTGAGATAATAAGCACTCGAGGTGATGTTAATGGCAGTCTAGGATGGGGTGGTGTGCAGATTATTAAATTTGGCTAGGGGCTTGGGTTTTGCTGCTTATCTGGGACAAAACAACTATCATCACAAAGAATTGGAAAGGTCTCTTACTGGGATCTGAGTTAACAAAAATTTCCCTTGAGATGTTAAAATCCTGTGCCTGGGATGTCTGGGAGGCTCAACACCTGTGTGGATCAGGAGTTGATCCTGGGGACCTGGGATTGAGTCCTGCATCGGGCTCCCTCCCTGCAAGGAGTCAGCTTCTCCCTCTCCCTGTGTCACTGCCTCTCTGTGTGTCTCTCGTGGGGAAATAAAAAAATCTTAAAACAAAATCAGAGAAATCCGTGCCTACCGCTTGCCCTGGTTTTGAGTCCAAAATGTGAACTGTGTGATATAGAAATCCACAGCCAAGAATGAAACTGGTTTTATGTCAGTGTTACCTCTGAGATGTTAGATACAAAATCTATCATGCTGTAGGACCACCACCATGGTCCAGGTCACAAGGAGAGCCCTGCTGAAGATGAGTTCACAATCCAAAATTAGAAAACACACGAGCAAACAATCCATGTGAGGGATGGTCAACAGCTATAAAAAGGGCATATTTACACAAACACTCCACTAACACTTTCATGTAATTAAAGGCATAGAAAAACCTTGAAATTCTATTAAAAAGTACAATATACTGAAGAACAGATGCCAAAAAAAAACAACAAAACCAACCCCAGAATGAAAACTAGAGTCACTGAAATAAAGAACTCAGTGGGAAGTATGCACTTCAGATGAACACTACATACTTTTGAAAGATTTTCTATATTGAGTCATGAGAGACACAGAGAGAGACAGGGAGAGACAGGGGCAGGGGGAGAAGCAGGCTCCCTGGAGGGAGCCCAATATGGGGATAGACCCTGGGACTCCAGGATCACGCCCTGGGCCGAGGGCAAGTGCTAAACCGCTGGGCCATGCAGGGATTCCCAAATGAAGGACTTGAACCAGGGCGTGCCGGCAGAAAAATGTGAGACTCCACAACGGAAAGGTCAGACTGACGCTGGAAAGTCATCTTTATTTATCCACACAGCCCACAGGCTGGGTTTCAGGAACGAGGCCTGAATGCCTCCCATCTGGGCTGTCAATGCCCACCCTCACCCCCATCACATCTCCATGTCTGTAGCCAGTTCCATCCACGCGACCTTTTCCCAGTCCCCTCAGGGAGGGAGGGGCAGCCTTGGTCCCCAATGGAGGACACAGATAGTGGAAGGGGAGGTGGCAGTGGGGTTGAGGTGACTGTCGGGCACTGAGAGGGGCACTTGATGGGATGAGCACAGGGTGTTAAACTATATGTTGGCAAATTGAACTCAAAAAAAGGAAGTAGTTGCTTTCCTACTTGTAGCATTCCAGCAATTCTTATCTTACCGGAGAGCTTGGATTCATGGGCATTCATCATGATTTGATAGGTATCTACCTAAGTTCCAGTGATGAGATGATATGGGGGCCCCTATCTTCTAACAGCTAGCCTCTTCTCTATAATATTTCTTTTCTAAATGTATTTTGTTATTGTTTTACATAGTTAACTCCACTCAATTATAAAATACATTTATTCTTGAGATGACAATAATCAATTTTAAAAGGTTGCTCGGGGAGTTGATACATAGAAAATGCCTAATGTCTACTGTAAGTTACTATGAAAGATCGACTATTGTGTGGAAGATATTTTGAGTTTATTATGTACATAGACACATTGTTAGAGGATTTTAATATCTAGGTTCATAGCAAACATTAATAATAGATGCATTCAGGGACAGTTTAAAGCACATTGGGTGAAACCTCCCCTCCCTCAGCCTTGGGGAAAAAAGGGGCAAGTTGCAGGTGAAAGGATTAGAAGAAGTGAGCAGCCAGCACTGAGTGTGGAAATGATGCTGAGGACCTGGAGTCGGTGTGAGCATGTCTGACCGTGTCCTCATGCATCCCTCATCCCATTGCTTATCTTCTCTTTATATGGAAAGACTATTTGTCCAAATAAGCATGGGTGGAGTCTTGGTAGCAATGCGTTTGGTAATATACAACCAGCACCAATTTGAAAACCCAGGGCACCCACACAGAGAAATGACAAACTACCATGTAAGCCGATGACCTACAGCCTTGGATGGCAACACACCTCTTTTCAGGAAATTATGTGCACAAAATATATATTGAGAAGTCAACCTATAAATATGGAAATGCTTGATAATTTTTGGAAATGCAAAGAGGAATGGAATGCTTATATTTCAGGAGTTAAATGCATCCTGCCTCATTAGATAGTATTGATTACATCACGGTCCCTTCACAATCCACCCCCACCTTTGACTGAAGAGAAGATGACTGGCAAGGACCCTTCTCCCTCAGGGAATTGCTCCATATCCCAGCAACTCTAACCTGTCCAGAACACTTTACTATTGTCCATCTGTGTGACAATCTCCTAACAAAGAAGAGGTGGACACGGGATTTCAGATCACTTCCAGTCCAATTTTGGTCCTTGGTTGACACCTCAGAAAGACATTCTCGACTGAATGAATGTGGGTTTTGAGGTTAACTAATGGATGCTCTGTTACAATTATATATCTTAGGGGCTAGATTGACTAAATCCATTGTTGAAAGGTAAATTTGCATGATTATGCAGATTCTTATTATTTGGGCAATTGTTCTCATGGTGTTTTAAACTTTGGTCAATATGCATGCATTTAAGGTTTCAATTACTTCCTTTCAGAATGGATTATAACATGCACATATCACAGTTATTAGAAAATAATGTGACACTTTGAATTTTGTAGAGAAAATATCAGGGTTTTATTTGACATTTTATTTATTCATTAGTCTGATTGAGATAGAAACCTATGGCGATAGATCTGTGCCAGTTGGAGAGTGAGATGGAGCTTCTCACTGAGCAGGGACCCAGACTGTGCATGGCAGACCCCAAAAGTAAACCACATTGTTGAAAAAGTCTTGACAATGTCCCTGATTTGGAAAGTCGTACATGAGAGAGGAGGTCAGTGTAGCAAAGTCCAAAGGACTTCAGTGCTTCCCACACCCTGAAATACTAACACTGGGCTCCACGGATCTAATCGACTTGGATGTGGGAACATATATGCAAAGATGCAAACATGTTTCATTGTTTGTTTCTTGTTTAAGATAGATAGATTTATTTATTTATTTATTATTTATTTATTTATTTATTTATTTATTTATTTATTTGAGACAGGGAGAGACCAGAGAGAAACCACAGAGTACCAGGAAAGTGGGGGCTGAAAAATAGAGGGAGAGAGATTCTCAAGGAGACTCCCCAGTGGCCATGCTGCTGGGTTCTGGGCTCCCTCCCACATTCCTAAGACCAACGTGTTTGGCATTATTTTTCATTTGCAGTTAAGAAGCATAGGACAGCAAGGTGCTCTACCAGACATTATCTAGGACACTTCAAGTGCGAAATCAGCCACATTGGAAGGAATTGGCAGCGTCTGAATCCTTCGTGGTGGTGGTGCTTCTCCTTATCCACTACTGTCTCACTTCTCTGTAACCAGAGTGTCTTCACTCCCATGCTCTTACTCTGTGAGGGATTTCTTAAAATTCCATTCTCTCCCTGAGTTCCCTTCCTTGCTTATGGAGTCTGCAGGTACCATCTTTCCTTCGATTCTTTGCTTCTGTATGATCACTGGCATGTGAGACCCAACTTGCTAGAGCCGCCACATGGAACTGATTTACTTAGATGTCTCCAAATGGAAAAATCCCTAATGCAACACAATGTATTGATTCCATACATTTCCAAGTTGTGCATCACACACACTATCACCAAAAATTTTAAAGACAGGATTAGCTCTGTCCACTGCCAGAAGAACAACTGCAATGGCTTCTTCTAAAGAAACTAAAACACTGTATTGAAACCTTCTCATCTCACCCTCTGGTAACAGGAGGCTCATGTATTTTATGTTCCCTTATCACCACTCAGTTGGGTTTCTTTTCCCATTAAAATGAGCACTTTTAATAATATCACTGGGCAATGGATTGTTCTTATCTCCATGCCTTTACTGCGGTTGCTGACCAACAAGTGGAGAGGCAGAGGTAAGATGTGGTCCATCTGCAGTATCTTCTATTAGAGCAGATGGTAATGGGATGATGCATTTCCCATGTGAGGAGGCAATCTCCCTAGAAGCTGTTTCCTTTTTTTTTTTTTTTTTTTTGGAATATTTAATATTTATACTATGTTTCATTTTTTTAATAAATTTATTTTTCATTGGTGTTCAATTTGCCAACATATAGAATAACACCCAGTGCTCATCCCATCAAGTGCCCCCCTTCAGTGCCCATCACCCAGTCACCCCCACCTCCCACCCACCTCCCCTTCCACCACCCCTAGTCCGTTTCCATGAGTTAGGAGTCTCTCATGTTCTGTCTCCCTCCTTGATATTTCCCACTCATTTTTTCCTCCTTTCCCCTTTATTCCCTTTCACTATTTTTTATAGTCCCCAAATGAATGAGACCATATAATGTTTGTCCTTCTCCGATTGACTTATTTCACTCAGTATAATACCCCCAGTTCCATCCACATCGAAGCAAATGGTGGGTATTTGTCGTTTCTAATGGCTGAGGAATATTCCATTGTATACATAAACCTAGAAGCTGTTTCCACAAGTCTCCTGCATGAGCTCAAACCTGCCACGAGGCACACATGCCCTGGGATATCTCCTGTCAAAAGTCCTGACTTTGTTTCTCCTGCTGGACAACACAAAAGCTCATGAAGGGAAGTCAGGTAATTCTTCAGCTTACATTCACCCACCCTGGCCAGGAACCTACCCTTGTTGTCAGGCTCACAGATTATTGATTGGATGTGGCCTCCCAGGTTAAACCTCCACGTACCACCATGGAATCTAGCCTTGGGGCTGTCCCCAAAACCCAGTTTCAGCCCAGATCCCTATTGTGAAAACATTTCCAGCCTGACATCTTGCCACAGGTTGATGGAGCCAGG